>NC_056737.1:540796740-541096740 GCF_019279795.1 Protopterus annectens
ACTTTTATTGTAATCTGCACAGGTAACTGATTTATTTGCAGTTAAAGCATTCTGTATCTTTACAAATCTTCATCTGTTTAAAAACTTTCATTTTGTGGCTTTCTCTAGTGCTTTGTAGGCTAATAGCTGCAGGCTAGTGGGGGCTGGTTCTTTTATGTTTTTGTAAAAAAAAAGTTGTTCTTCTGCTATTTAAGCCCTAACTTTGAGAGAGTTTCTGTCTATACACACTGAGCAGAGTGGTTGAGAGGTGTTGACTCCAACTCTTAGTTGAGATATATAAGTATCCTGTTTTTTTTTTATTATTTATACAGTTTATTGTTTCTAGCAATTTATGTACAGCACTTTTATTGTAATCTGAATGGTTAACTGATTTGTTTGCAGTTAAAGCATTCTTTATCTTTACAAATTTTTATCTGTTTAAAAACTTTCATTTTGTGGCTTTCTCTAGTGCTTTGTATGCTAATAGCTGCAGGCTAGTGGGGGCTGGTTCTTTTGTGTTTTTGCAAAAAAAAAATGTTCTTCTGGTATTTAAGCCCTAACTTTGAGAGAGCTTCTGTCTATACACACTGAGCAGAGTGGTTGAGAGGTGTTGACTCCAACTCTTAGCTGAGATATATAAGTATCCTGTTTTTTTCGATTATTTATACAGTTTATTTTTTCTAGCTATTTATATATAGCACTTTTATTGTAATCTGCATGGGTAACTGATTTGTTTATAGTTAAAGCATTCTGTTTCTTTCCAAAATCTTTATCTGTTTAAAAACTTTCATTTTTGTGGCTTTCTTTAGTGCTTTGTAGGCTAATAGTTGCAGGCTAGTGGGGGCTGGTTCTTTTGTGTTTTTGTAAAAAAAAAAAAAAAAAAAAGTTGTTCTTCTGGTATTCAAGCCCTAAGTCTGAGAGATTTTATGTCTATACACACTGAGCAGAGTGGTTGAGAGGTGTTGACTCCAACTCTTAGCTGAGATATATAAGTATCCTGTTTTTTTCGATTATTTATACAGTTTATTTTTTCTAACAATTTATATATAGCACTTTTATTGTAATCTGCATGGGTAACTGATTTGTTTACAGTTAAAGCATTCTGTTTCTTTCCAAAATCTTTATCTGTTTAAAAACTTTCATTTTTGTGGCTTTCTCTAGTGCTTTGTAGGCTAATAGCTGCAGGCTACTGGGGGCTGGTTCTTTTTTTGTTTTTGTAAAAAAAAAATTGTTCTTCTGGTATTTAAGCCCTAACTTTGAGAGAGTTTCTGTCTTTACAAACTGAGCAAAGTGGTTGAGAGGTGTTGACTCCAACTCTTAGCTGAGATATATAAGTATCCTGTTTTTTTTTATTTATACAGTTTATTGTTTCTAGCAATTTATATATAGCACTTTTTTTTTGTAATCTGCATAGGTAACTGATTTGTTTGCAGTTAAAGCATTCTGTATCTTTACAAATCTTTATCTGTTTAAAAACTTTCATTTTGTGGCTTTCTCTAGTGCTTTGTAGGCTAATAGCTGCAGGCTAGTGGGGGCTGGTTCTTTTATGTTTTTGTAAAAAAAAAGTTGTTCTTCTGCTATTTAAGCCCTAACTTTGACAGAGTTTCTGTCTATACACACTGAGCAGAGTGGTTGAGAGGTGTTGACTCCAACTCTTAGTTGAGATATATAAGTATCCTGTTTTTTTTATTATTTATACAGTTTATTGTTTATAGCAATTTATATATAGCACTTTTATTGTAATATGCACTCATAACTGATTTGTTTGCAGTTAAAGCATTCAGTATCTTTACAAATCTTTATCTGTTTAAAAAACTTTCATTTTGTGGCTTTCTCTAGGATCATCTTGGACCTCATAAATAAAGATATTGGGGACCTACAGACACTGAATCCTACCCAGTTCAGCTTTGTTAAGGGGAGATCCTGCCTCTTAAACCTGGTCAATTTCTTTTATACAGTCACCAAAATCGTTGACGAGGGGAAGGTGGTCCCCACAGCATACCTTGTCCTTGCAAAAGCCTTTGATACAATACCCCACTCGGGCATTATAGATAAGCTCACCAGCTTAAATATAAACCCCTATGTCACTAGATGGGTTGCAAACTTGCTCAAGGACAGAACCCACATGGTTAGAATTGCTGGAGCCATGTCAGACTCCAAACCAGTTACAAATGGTGTCCCACAAGGCTCAGTCCTGGGACCTCTCTTGTTCGATATATATTTCTTGGCGGTACAGGCTAACACGGAAGGACTGTGGCTGACCAAGTTCGCAGATGACTGCAAACTGGGTGCCATAATAGACTCTCCAGCCAACACAAGCATCCTACAAAAGGGCTTCATAGAAACAGACAACTGGTGCCAGAGCCATGGCCTCAACCTAAACGCCAAAAAGTGTATAGTCATCCCCTTTGGCAAAAACAAAGTGCCCACAAATTACCACATAGGTGGTAATCCATTAAGTACGGAAGAAGTAATTAGGGACCTGGGACCCAAGTTGATAGCAATCTCTCATTTGACAACCACGTGGCCAAAGTGGTTAGAAAAACATTTTATATAGCCCACCTAATCATGAAGGGATTTACATCTAGATCATGGGAGGTCATCGTGCCTCTTTACTCATTCCTCATCAGGCCCATAATTGATTACAATGCCTCTTTTTTGATGTACCTTACCAGACACCTGCAGCAACTGGAAAGACCCCAAAAGTACCTCACCAAGAGGATCAAAGGGCTCAAACAGATGCCATATGCTGCCCCGTTAAAGAAACTCCAGCTCTACTCAGTGGCATACTGCCTGCTCAGAGGCGATCTGTGTCTGATGTATAAAGCCATGTCCAACCCGGAATTAATGGACATTCTGCACCTCAGAAAATCCAAATCCCATCAAGCTACGTGCTTGAGAGACTTGAACCTCAGCACAGAAATAAATAGGACATGCTGGTGGGACAGATTCATAACTCAGAGGCTCCCTTCACTCTGGAATAAAATCCCAGTCCAGGTTAGGCAGAGTCCCTCATTGACTCTCTTCAAGAGGAATCTTGATGAGTGGATGGGAGATAGTAGGTTTACCCTGGGTATCACTTCTGTGTCACTGTTAGACAGAGGCACAGTATACTAACCTCAAAAAAGGGCATAGCAAAATTCATTTAAAATGGGTGGCAAAAGCCAAACACACTCTGGCTAGGCTTTTAAATGCCCTAGGGCAGATAGCCTAGTATGAACCTATGAACCTATGAACCTATGAATCTTTGTGGGCTAATAGCTGCAGGCTAGTGGGGGCTGGTTCTTTTGTGTTTTTGTAAAAAAAAAAAAAAAAAAAAAGTTGTTCTTCTGGTATTTAAGCCTTAACTTTGAGAGAGTTTCTGTCTATACACATTGAGCAGAGTGGTTGAGAGGTGTTGACTCCAACTCTTAGCTGAGATATATAAGTATCCTGTTTTTTTCGATTATTTATACAGTTTATATTTTCTAGCAATTTATATATAGCACTTTTATTGTAATCTGCATGGGTAACTGATTTGTTTGCAGTTAAAGCATTCTGCATCTTTCCAAAATCTTTATCTGTTTAAATACTTTCATTTTGTGGCTTTCTCTAGTGCTTTGTAGGCTAATAGCTGCAGGCTACTGGGGGCTGGTTCTTTTTTGTTTTTGTAAAAAAAAAAATGTTCTTCTGGTATTTTCAGCCCTAACTTTGAGAGAGTTTCTGTCTATACACACTGAGCAGAGTGGTTGAGAGGTGTTGACGCCAACTCTTAGCTGAGATATATAAGTATCCTTTTTTTTTTTTGATTATTTATACAGTTTATTGTTTCTAGCAATTTATATATAGTACTTTTATTGTAATCTGCACTGGTAACTGATTTGTTTGCAGTTAAAGCATTCTGTATCTTTACAAATCTTTATCTGTTTAAAAAAATTCATTTTGTGGCTTTCTCTAGTGCTTTGTATGCTAATAGCTGCAGGCTAGTGGGGGCTGGTTCTTTTGTGTTTTTGTAAAAAAAAACAAAAAATTGTTCTTCCTGTATTTAAGCCCTAACTTTGAGAGAGTTTCTTTCTTTACATACTGAGCAAAGTGGTTGAGAGGTGTTGACTCCAACTCTTAGCTGAGATATATCAGTATCCTGTTTTTTTTATTTATACAGTTTATTGTTTCTAGCAATTTATATATAGCACTTTTATTGTAATCTGCACAGGTAAATGATTTGTTTGCAGTTAAAGCATTCTGTATCTTTACAAATCTTTATCTGTTTAAAAACTTTCATTTTGTGGCTTTCTCTAGTGCTTTGTAGGCTAATAGCTGCAAGCTAGTGGGGTCTGGTTCTTTTATGTTTTTGTAAAAAAAAAGTTGTTCTTCTGCTATTTAAGCCCTAACTTTGAGAGAGTTTCTGTCTATACACACTGAGCAGAGTGGTTGAGAGGTGTTGACTCCAACTCTTAGTTGAGATATATAAGTATCCTGTTTTTTTTATTATTTATACAGTTTATTGTTTCTAGCAATTTATGTACAACACTTTTATTGTAATCTGAATGGGTAACTGATTTGTTTGCAGTTAAAGCATTCTTTATCTTTACAAATTTTTATCTGTTTAAAAACTTTCATTTTGTGGCTTTCTCTAGTGCTTTGTAGGCTAATAGCTGCAGGCTAGTGGGGGCTGGTTATTTTGTGTTTTTGTAAAAAAAAATGTTCTTCTGGTATTTAAGCCCTAACTTTGAGAGAGTTTCTGTCTTTACATACTGAGCAAAGTGGTTGAGAGGTGTTGACTCCAACTCTTAGCTGAGATATATAAGTATCCTGTTTTTTTTTATTTATACAGTTTATTGTTTCTAGCAATTTATATATAGCACTTTTATTGTAATCTGCACAGGTAACTGATTTATTTGCAGTTAAAGCATTCTGTATCTTTACAAATCTTCATCTGTTTAAAAACTTTCATTTTGTGGCTTTCTCTAGTGCTTTGTAGGCTAATAGCTGCAGGCTAGTGGGGGCTGGTTCTTTTATGTTTTTGTAAAAAAAAAGTTGTTCTTCTGCTATTTAAGCCCTAACTTTGAGAGAGTTTCTGTCTATACACACTGAGCAGAGTGGTTGAGAGGTGTTGACTCCAACTCTTAGTTGAGATATATAAGTATCCTGTTTTTTTTATTATTTATACAGTTTATTGTTTCTAGCAATTTATGTACAGCACTTTTATTGTAATCTGAATGGTTAACTGATTTGTTTGCAGTTAAAGCATTCTTTATCTTTACAAATTTTTATCTGTTTAAAAACTTTCATTTTGTGGCTTTCTCTAGTGCTTTGTATGCTAATAGCTGCAGGCTAGTGGGGGCTGGTTCTTTTGTGTTTTTGCAAAAAAAAAAAAATGTTCTTCTGGTATTTAAGCCCTAACTTTGAGAGAGCTTCTTTCTATACACACTGAGCAGAGTGGTTGAGAGGTGTTGACTCCAACTCTTAGCTGAGATATATAAGTATCCTGTTTTTTTCGATTATTTATACAGTTTATTTTTTCTAGCAATTTATATATAGCACTTTTATTGTAATCTGCATGGGTAACTGATTTGTTTACAGTTAAAGCATTCTGTTTCTTTCCAAAATCTTTATCTGTTTAAAAACTTTCATTTTTGTGGCTTTCTCTAGTGCTTTGTAGGCTAATAGCTGCAGGCTACTGGGGACTGGTTCTTTTTTGTTTTTGTAAAAAGAAAATTGTTCTTCTGGTATTTAAGCCCTAACATTTAGAGAGTTTCTGTCTTTACATACTGAGCAAAGTGGTTGAGAGGTGTTGACTCCAACTCTTAGCTGAGATATATAAGTATCCTGTTTTTTTTTATTTATACAGTTTATTGTTTCTAGCAATTTATATATAGCACTTTTATTGTAATCTGCACAGGTAACTGATTTGTTTGCAGTTAAAGCATTCTGTATCTTTACAAATCTTTATCTGTTTAAAAACCTCGATTTTGTGGCTTTCTCTAGTGCTTTGTAGGCTAATAGCTTTAGTGTCCCCATCCACCCTCCCTGTTGGTGTCTTGTTTTATACTTGGTGGCTTTGCAGTTGCCCGCCCCTACTGTAAATCTGATCTGGGACACTCCTCCCCATCTAATGTCTTTAGCTCATTCTACTTAATACAGAAAGAACATTTGATAAGGCCTTCTGTTTCTCCTTCTTCCCTTTAAAAAAAAAATGCCTGAATTACCTTATGTTCTGACTGTGCTTCTCAAACATTTTGGAAATATAGAGTATATTTTAGAGCATTTATTATAATTGTAATTGCCTTAATATTGCTACAACTCAAGTGCTCTAGGTTGCGCTGCATCTGAAGTAGTTGTGTGTTTTAGCTGCTTTTCTGTATATATAGACCTCTCTATATGTAGACTAGCTACTTATTCTGCTGTATTACTGCCACTTAAATTATTTTTCAGTTGTGCACTTGCCTTGCTTCATTTAAAAAGTTTTAAATTGCTAATTTTATAGAGTTTTAATTGCATTTACTGTTTAGGACTACACATTCAAGTGTTTTAGACTTTTCTGTATTTATTTACTGTATATTGCATTGTTTAGCCTGTTTCAACAAAAAAAAAATATATACTATCTTGTTTGCTCGTTTCCCACCTTTTCTAGCCAGTCCATATCTTGTTTGTCTCAGGACTTTATTTTCTGTGCTCAGAGCTATCCAGACCTTGCTGTGGCAGAGGGAAGTCCTACTGCCTACCAGTGGAACTGGTGAGCATTGTGCTGCCTGTCTGATGCTCGAGGAGTGGTTTCCAGCTCTGAAGTTGTAATTTTGCTGGCATTTTTGAGCTAATTTCTGTCCCTTTCAACTTTCTGGCTTAAAAACGCATGTGTTTGCACATTTTTCACATCATGCAAAGGTAAGGGAAAACAGCTCTTAAACCTTACAAAAAAGCACCTAAACAGGCATGTCCAAGGTTCAACTTCCGGTGGTTTCTCCTGTTCACCTGGTGAATCTGGGCATACTGGGACAATGCGGCAACTGCCTCATGTACACAGACAATCCTCTCCTCCTACCACCCAACACTACAACCTGGGAGAGATGCACTTACATAGCCAAACTGGAAGCAAAGCTCTCCCCAGTCAAGACTGTGCTAGACAGTCAAGAGGAATAGGCTAACACCTGCATTGCACCTCTAGCAACTCATAGCCCTTCAAAACTCACACCATCAACTCCCACTCATAGCAACACTAAACCCACATATGTGGAGGCCCTTAACATTAACCCGCCCAAGCAACAAGGACCTCCGAAGACGAAAGACAAACAAACACCAGTCACAACCAAAGTGACACATAGCTCACAACACCAGTGTGCCACCCAACAACAGCCCCTAAGGCAAGACAATGTACCCAACACTTTAGTCATAGGTGACTCTATAGTCAGGCACACTGATGTCCCACTCACCAGGCTGAGCAAGGAGAAAATTACAGTCAGCTGCCTGTCGGGTGCCAGGATCCACCACATATTGCATGCACTCAAGTCACTCCACAACAAGTACAAATACGACTCTGTCATTGTTCATGCTGGAGTAAATGACTTGAGACGTACCTCCCTGGACTACATGAAAAGAGACATGGAAGAGCTCTTGGATCATGTGACCCAGGCAGGTATGACCCTAGCCCTGAGTAGCATCCTGCCTTCATCCAGAATGATACCACAGTATAAGGAAAAAATGATTGATTTCGACAATTGGCTAAGTTCGACTGCAGAATCCTACACTAAGGCACTGTATGAGCACATCCACTCGTGCATGAATCGTGCCACCCCAAATAGGACCAAGATGCTCTTCTCCAAAAAAGGAAGCCAATCTGGTGGTCCCCTGCTATAGACAAACTATACAACAGAAGGAAGAAACTGTTGCAGAAAAGAGGAAAATCCCAGGATGCAAAAAACTCCCTCACCAGCCTCAGTAAAAAGCTGAGATCCCTCATAAAATCCTCAAAAGCTAGTTACGTAAATAAAATTGCCAAATATTCCAAAGACAACCACAAGGCATTCTATAGTTATGTCAAGAATCTAAATGGCAATGCTCAGATCTGCTCTGAACTACAACAGAATGGCATTAAATATACTGATGCCAAGGGTATTGCCAATATCCTGGCAGATCAATTTAGTGCCAACTTCACTCCCCTCTCACCCCCTAAAGGGCCCATCTCAATACCAAAAGATTGCCAAATTCCGAAAATCACAGCCACACAGGTAGAAACGGCACTCTCCAAAGCTAAGAATACAGCATCCGTGGGACCAGATGATATCCCAGGCTGTGTACTACATGAACTACAAAATGAACTGGCACCCCACCTAAGTGTCATGTTTAATCATAGCCTCATGTCAGGCTTCGTGCCCACTGAGTGGCACACAGCTACAGTTATCCCGCTCCACAAGGGAGGATCCACCTTCGATCCCGGGAACTACCGTCCCATCAGTCTGACAAGCCTGATCTGCAAGGGCATGGAACGCATTATCATGGAACTTATAAACAAAGACATTGGCAACTTCCAGACACTGGACCCCACCCAGTTTTGGTTTGTGAAGAGCCGATCTTGTCTCCTGAATCTGATTGACTTCTTCGAGTCGGTCTCCAGAGCTGTGGACGAGGGTAAGGAGGTCCACACAGCCTAACTGGACCTCACCAAGGCCTCCGACACCATCCCCCACTCTGCAATCATAGATAAACTTACTAAGCTGGGCATAAATCCCTACGTCACTCGATGGGTTGCCAACTGGCTTACTGGCAGAACCCAGACTGTAAAAGTAGCTGACTCCAAATCCAGCTCCAGACAAGTGACAAGTGGAGTACCTCAGGGTTCAGTCCTGGGACCACTCTTGTTTGGCATCTACTTCTCTGAAGTACAGGCCAACACTAAGGGACTCTGGCTAACAAAGTTTGCAGATGACTGCAAACTGGGAGCCATTACTGAATCCCCAAATTATGTGGATATTCTACAAAAGGGCCTTACAGAAACAGATGCCTGGTGCCAGAGCCATGTGCTCAAGCTTAATGCCAAGAAATGTATAGTCATCCCTTTGGAAAAAAACATGTACCCATGAACTACCACATAGGTGGCAGGACACTAAACATTGAAAGTGTGATGAGAGACTTAGGGACACAAGTGGACAGTGGTCTCACTTTCTATAACCACATCGCCACAACAGTCAGGAAATCCTTCTACGTGGCACACCTCATCACTAAGGGCTTTTCATCCAGAAAAAAGGAGGTCATTGTCCCACTGTACTCATCACTCATTAGACCCATTATAGAGTATAATGCCCCATTTGGTATGTACCTCACAAGACATCTGCAACAGCTGGAAAGGCCACAGAAATACCTCACTAAAAGAATCACAGGCCTAAAGCAGATGCCATTTGCTGACTGTCTAAAAAAATGCCAGCTATACTCTGTGGCATATCGTCTACTCAGAGGCGATCTCTGCTTAACATACAAGGCCATGTCAAACCCTGAGCTGTTGGACATGCACCACTTAAAGAAATCCCAATCCCACAGAGCCACACACTTCTGGGATCTAAACCTTATCATCACAATGAACAAAACATGCTGGAGGGATAGGTTCCTGACCCAGAGACTCCCCATACTCTGGAATAGACTGCCCATACATGTCAAGCAGAGCACCTCATTGGCCCTTTTCAAAAGGAACCTTGATGATTGGATGGGAGATAGGAAATTCACCCAGGGGATCATGTCAGTCGCCCTGCTAGTCAGGGGCCCAGAGAAGTAAATATTGTGGGAAAAAATTTCCAGGGAATTGTTATGGCTAGGCTTGCATAGGCCTTAGGGCCAATAGCCTATTACCAACTTATGAACCTATAAACCTATCAGGGTTTTCTGGAAGTTCGGGACAACCAGAACAACCAGATGAACCAGCAACACAATGGCATGGCCCAGGGGCAGCAACGGAGGAGACAGAATTGGCAGAGAAGATACAAGCCACTATACAAAATCCGCAGATATTAGTAAGTACTGAAGGAGACTTTAAAATTTACAATTTTACAACAATACAAGTAGATAATGATATGGTCGGCTTGTTGTCTAAAGGTCTATCCTTCATACTGGATAAAAAAGTGGATTTAGCCAGAACAATTCCCGATTTAAAAATATTTGTTCGTAAACTGAATTTAGCTATTCTTATGGGCAATGTTCCTACATTGACTAACAATTTAAAAATATCCAGCCTGTTTAATCCTCTATTACATAGTGCATTAGCTTTATTTGAAAAGATTTGCGAAATGGACATTCGGACAATTTTGGATAATGCACAAATGCACTGTAATGTTATTAAAAACATGTCTTCTGAGGATCTGGAGTTTATACAGTTGTTAAAAGCATGTAAGGTCAGAGTTATAAAGCCCGATAAAGGTGGTGGGCTGTTTTTTATGGATGAAAATGTATATGTGCAGAACATCTTGGTATATTTAGATAGTGATAATTATTGCCATGTAAGTATGAATGAAGTCAATATTGCATATAGAAACATTAATAAGAACTTAAATGATTTGTTTCTTGAAGGGAGTATTGATATTGATACTTTCCAGTATTTAACAATGGCAGTAGCTACTGCACCAGTCCTATTTGGGTCCCCCAAAATACATTAAGAACCTCCAAAATCCACCATTTAGACCAGGGGTGTCCAACCTTTTGGCTTGCCAGGGACGCATTCAGTGAACAGAAATAGTCTTGGGGCCGCATATAAAATATATCATATAGTTAACTCTATCGCTGCCGCGGGCAACCAAAGTCGACCTCCTGGCTGTACTGTAGGTGCATTCAAACAATGAATAAATATAATAAATGCCTAATATTTGCCTTAAAATTCTAATTCTCATTCTAATTCTAATTCTCTAATATAACAGTTAACTCTAATATCTTAGTTAATATATATATATATATATATATATATATATATATATATATGTGTGTGTATATATATATATATATATATATATATATATATGTGTATATATACATATATATATACATATATATATATATGTATATATATATACACACACACACACACACACACACATATATATATATATATATATATATATATATATATACACATATATATATATATATATATATATATATATATATATATTTACAAATAAACAGATATTCACTACAGTACTAGCATTTCTCACTGGGAAAACCACTCCAGCAGTCCAACTATGTAAAATGTCAATATTAGCAGTCCTACAATACTATAATCCCCAAAAATAAGCCAACAAATTTGCAATAAAGTAAAGAATTCATATTACTGACTTAATAAAACAATTCTAAATAAGCTACAAGAGGGTCTCACCCAAACTAATGACTGGTGCCAGAAACATGGCCTCAAGCTAAATGCCCAAAATGCATCATCATCCCCTTTGGGGAGAGTGATGTCCTCACAAATTATCACATAAATAACAATGTTGTAAGCACGCAATTAGTTGTGAGGTGCTTGGACACCCAGGTTTATGGACACCTAACTTTTGACCATCATGTTGTCTCCATTGTATGGAAAGCTTTATACATGGCCCACCTCATTAGTGGTCTCATGCAGGGACATCCAGGGACAAGGTGGTCATAACATCCCTGAATTCTTCCTTTATAAGAGCCATTACTGAGTGCAAAGCCCCTTTTGGCATGTGCCTCAGCAAAACACCCTGCCAAAAGAAAGACTACAAACATTTCTGGCAAAAAAGGTCAAAAGACTAAGTTCAGTTAGTTATCCAAACAAACTAAAAAGCTTCTTGCTCTCTTCTGCCTCTCACTGGCCCCTATAAATTTCATCTCTAGCTTGCTTTCCAAGCTAAGAAAGATCCTGCCTTAAGAGACTTCCTCCACCTCAGAAATACTGGTTATACTTAAAACGCCCACTACAAAGACCACAGCCTTCACTGCAACATAAACAAGCCACTTTGTATGGATAGGTTCTTGATACAAAAACTTCAACTTCTGTAAAAAGTTCTTCTCATTATCAAACAATGTAGTTCAGCAACACGACAAATGGATGGATAGCCATAAATGTACCCCTTGAGTAAGTAGCATTGCCTTCATCAAACCGGATGGAAAATCCACATACTAAACTTTCCCAGCTGGATGGCTAAGATGTAATATTGGTTACTCAAGTCTACTTGCCCAAGAAGAGGGGCCTATTTAGCTAAGAATTCCATTTGCAAAAATACATTCAGTATACATATTAAATCTTTCTCTCTTTCTCACACACACACACACACACACACACACACACACACACACACACACACACACACACACACACAAGGAGCCCCTACTTCTAAAATAGGCAACCTCAGTAATCACATGACACACACTCACTGAATGAAATTGCCTGGAAGTAAAAATATCTTAAAAAAAAAATCATACTAGAGATGGACTCATCCAACTAATTTCCCACCACCAAAAGGACCATCAATAAATTAGCAAACAACTGCTCAGCAAAAAGTAAATCAATAAGAAATCTATAAACTCTCTAAGATCATACTACATACTGGAGTAAACATATAACTTCCCTCCAATCTAAAGCCATTTGACATTCGGACATTTTAATTTGTACAGAAGTTATTCACAGACTGACAGTTTACTGAGCTGTTACATTAGCACTCTATGCTTACGTCCGAACCAGTGATGCATACTTGTCAATTCCAAAAGAATTAACGTAGTTTAATAAGAAGGTTATTTGCAAGGTTACATGGCAGTTTATATTGGAAATAAGCAAAGATATTAAAAAGGCTCTGTTTCTCGTAATTATGCTGAAAAGTCTTCCAAGGTAAATACAACTTTCTGATTTAGTATGGAACCATACCTCTCAACCTTAGAGCAAGAAATCTGGAGAAAGAGAAAAATAAAAGTGGGACACAGGCCCAAAAATAATTATGTACCACAAACACCATTGAAATAACTGTAGCTGCAAACATTATACATCACTTATAATCTTTCTATTCCATCATTGTCAGGTAAGCATTATATGGCTCATTCAATCCTGCCTTCTTTTGCAACAAAGAAAACCATGCTTTGAAAGGACAAATGCATTAAAAATAATAAATAAAACACATTGCATCCACATCCTGCAACTTCCTACCTGCAAACAACCACAGAGCTTTCACTGAAACTAGGGCTGCTTATTTCCCAGGAATGATAGCTCTCCCTAACTAAGTCTAATGGGATACAATCTACCAGGATCTGGACTACCTGAAATAAATTAAATAATGGCCTGCAAATTGCAAGTGCACTTTGTTTAATTAAACTATATTTTTAAGCCCACTTACTGTATTTTTTCAGTAACATCCCAATCTCCATTTCCAGGTCACTTTACAAGACATTGGCAGTGGTAGACTTGGTATCCTCCTAATCCCTACAGGACCACACTCATACTGCTAGCATTGTCCATTAAATGTAAATATCCATCCACTGCATAGGGCAAGAAGCTATATCTTAACAAATCTACTTTTGGCATGCCTAGTATCCAAGTATCAGGTTTTGAAACAAATAACATATTCTTCACAGTCCGTAAGTCTCACACTAAAACCCCCAATATTTAAAAAATGACATTGTGCCCACCTGATTTCCCAGTACTGATGATCCACCAAAGCTATACTTATTGTTGTCCAATCTGACACTTCTTAGAATCCACCAATGACAAAACAGTACTGGGTGTTTTTTTGTTTGTCAGAAAAAAAACAATTCAACTTTTTAGGGTTCTTATCAGTAGACTGAAGATGCATGTTTTCAAATGCATCTTGGTCGAACTAACAAAACCGAAACTGCAAAATATCGAAGCGGCATGTAAACAAATTCTTTCCCTGGGAAAGAATTATCTTGGCCGCTTCCGTACTTTGCCATTTTCGGCACTGTAGTGCGGTCTTGGAGTTGTATATATAAGTAGGGGGGATGTGGGGGCTCTACTACTGACCTCTACCTTTGCAGTTACTCTGTCCAAGGGAACATCAGTACCCACAAGCAGCTGTGGCTCACATTCAGTCTCACTGCTACAGCATAGCTCACTTCCTGAAGTAACTACTTGACAGTTCGATTTTGTAAGCTTTCACTTACATGGGGTCGATTAATCACTGTTCGCTTACCTAAACATTCGGTGATCTAATATAGACCCTCTTTATATGCTACAGTCCCACAAAGTCAATTCACTACTGACCCATTAACCTTAGGCTGCTGTCTCATTCTTACTCCTTGGAACTGCATACCTTGGATGACTAATTTTATTGCCTAAGAAAAAGACACATATTGACAGATGAAGCGAAAATCCATACAGTTGAGAGGTATGATTTCATATTCAATACAACACTCTGTCAGGAAAGTCACAATTTAATGAAAGTGTACTTTTAATGTATGATATATTTGTGAGCAAACTTATTTGTGTTCAGTAGGTAGATTGATCGTCATTAGCCTCTTTGTGCATGTGTCTCTCTCTGTCATGCACATGCGCACACACACACACACACACACACACACACACACACACACACACACACGCACACACACACACACACACACACACACACACACACCTTCTCCTTTCACATGCACAAGCATTCTGCTTTCATGCATGTACTCACTCATTCACTCCCTCCATACTTGCCTATTAACACAGGTAAGTGCTGTCCCCTTCAAAAGCAATGATGGCAAATCCATACACGAGTCCCACTTCAGCAAGAACACAAAATGATTCTTTGGCATGAAATAATGGCTGGAACACACAGATCCTTCTTTGGCGCAAAAAAATCAAAACTAGAATGGTGCTTTGGTGCATGCGAATACCGACAGAGTTATAGGTTACGGATGTGAAAAGCACAAAACAAAAAAAGTGTTTTGGGGCATGGGTATATCGATGTTCCAGTTAGAAGTTGGGGGCCCCATGGAAGAGGTCTGAGGGCCGCAGGTTGGACACATCTAATTTAGACCAATCGTGGATGGTAGAATATCAATATCCTATCCATGTGCTAAATTTGTGGATAGTAAACTAAAATCTATTATTAGGAGTGAAAAACAGATCTGCCATGTTTCATGGAGTTTTTTGGAGGGTATTAAGTTAGAATATAATGAAAATCATATTTTTCTTACAGTGGATATAAAAGATTTATACACTGTAATACAACAAGAGTTGGGACTAGAATGGGTTCGAGATTTCTTAACCATGAAAGGCATGGAAGATGGAGAAATAAATGTAATAGAAACCCTATTGGGTATTATCTTATCCAATAACGTCATGCTATTTAATGGTGAGTTTTACAAACAAAAGCCAGGTGTTGTCATGGGATCACCTTGCGGATGTGGCTTCGCAAACTGTGTAATGGCATACTGGGAAAGGGAGCTTTATTTAACAACAGGCTTTTCCAGCAGAGTGTGGTATGGTATACAAGATACCAAGATGATATGTTTTTTATTTGGAAAGGAGACACTAATAGTATAGAACCCTTCATACAAGCTATTACAAATCTCACTAGCTTCCTTGAATTTACATTTGAATTTGGGATAGAATCTATCAACTTCTTAGATGTGCAGATATCTAAAGAAAGGTTAAATAATGGGTGCATAACTATCATATACAGGAAACCTACCTATTCAAATGCATTTCTGCACTTCACTAGCAGCCACCCCTTTCCCCAGAAGAAAGCAGTGATGAAAGGACAATTGGTGAGCAGTGATGAAAGGACAATTGGTGAGCAGTGATAAAAGGACAATTGGTGAGCAGTGATGAAAGGACAATTGGTGAGCAGTGATGAAAGGAGAACTGGTGAGCAGTGATGAAAGGACAATTGGTGAGCAGTGATGAAAGGACAATTGGTGAGAGCTGCTAGGATGATTTCTTCTGATATTGACTTTTTCGCAGAATGTGAGCTATTACAAAATATGTTTTTAAGGAGTGGGTACCCCGAATATCTTTTTGAGCAGATCTATGTGGAAGTATATACTAAAAGGACTCACTGGCATTTTAAAACCATACCGCAAAAAGGTTATAATGAAGTACAAGATTCTAGTATTATGCAGGGAAAATAAAATAGTCAGAATATTTCATTTAACATGGCCCCTATATTCATGACAACTTTCTCCATGGATGCTAAAGAGATAAAAAATATTATTGTTAAGAATTGGGGTCTCATTACTGAGGACACTAATATTAGCAGGAAGCTTGCGGGTGCTCCACGTATAATGTAAAGAAGGGTCCCGAATCTTAAATGCCTCTTGGAAACACAGAACATAGTATATAATGGGAATCATGGTATGCATAAATGTGGCCGATGCCAAAAGTACTAGTTTATTAAGACGGGCAATAAGTTACCCATTAGGTATAAGTCTTACCTAGTAAAAGGTAAAAGGGTCCCCAATCTTAAATGCCTCTTGGAAACACAGAACATAGTATATAATGGGAATCATGGTATGCATAAATGTGGCCGATGCCAAAAGTACTAGTTTATTAAGACGGGCAATAAGTTAACCATTAGGTATAAGTCTTACCTAGTAAAAGGTACATTTAAGTTTGAATCCAGGGGGGTTGTTTATGTAGCACTATGTCAGCAATGTCAATCATATTATATAGGTAAAATGGAAAGGCAGTTGAAACAAAGAATTTATGAACACCAATACAATATAAATAAAAAAGTAACTACAAATGCTTTAGCTAAACATAGTATGGAAAACCCCTCACATAATTTCCTGTTTACAGTTATCCAACAGGTAGCAAGGATTTCTAGAGGAGGCCCATGCGAACTGAAACTAGAAGAGAGAGAACTTATGTGACAGATTCGGACTTATGCCCATATACCACCTGGCCTTAATGAGTATGTTTCAATCAAATGCATTTTAAAATTAAAAGCATTAGATAGATGAAATTAAATATATTATCATGATTTTAATATAAGTATAAATTAATATAGAGTAGAATTAAGGTTCTTTAAGGTCAACTATTTTAAAGTTTTCTTAATATAATAGTTGATATATCAAATTCTTATATATATATATATATATATATATATATATATATATATATATATATATATATATATATACATTTTTACATGATTATATGTCTATAAGGTTGTGTTCCAACTATTTTATTTTAATAAAATATATGGTTTTAAAAGTGTTTTTTCATGATATACCTTTAAATAGTTTAAATAATTGATTGATGATTGTATAAGTACAAATGAATTTTGGGTAACTTTATATCTGATGAAGTCTAAGCATTATTTTGGATGAAAGCGCTTACATTAAAGTCTTTTGGAATCTATAGCTTGTATGTTCATTTTTTTTTTTTTTTTACCTCTGAGAAATAAGAAAGTTGTTCCAGAGGAGGTTGAGGAATCCCTGAAGAGGGAGAAAATTCCACATCATGAAGTAACCCATAAAGGATGCTAGATAGAAACCAAGAATCCAAGGTAAGGAGATAACAGTTTGGAAGACAAAGGGAGAGCCAAAGGCACAAGGGAACCTGGCTGAGGGGCAAGGGGGACAAGGAAGTTTCTGAGCCATAGGAGTCTGAAAAGACTTAGCAGGAAGAGTTTGCCTACCACCCTTCATGCCTTTAGTGACCTGACGAGGCTGCCTGTAAACAAAAGCAGACTTAGTAGGATAGTTCCTCTGGAACATAGGGATAATGGACACAAAAATATGTGTAAGATTCTGCAAAGCTTTACCTTTATCATGAAGAGACTTAAACATCTCAGCAGCTGCAGTCTCAAAGAGATTTTTGTTATTCAAAAGATCCCCCAGTAACTTCACCTTATTGTCTTCAGATAATGACTGCAGGTGAAGCCAAGAATAAAGCCTTATAACAGACTCAAAGGCAGCATATCTATAAGATGCATCTGCACCATCATAGCTACACTTCATAGAGTGACAAGTCACCTTAAAGGTAGAACCCAAAATAGATAGGGCAGAAAATTTTGCTTCAGAATCAGAAAGGTCAGAAATAACCTGACAAGCATGGGCAATCAAGGCCAGAGCATATCTGGTCATGTGGATCTGGTAATTGATGGCCCTGAAGGCCAAAGTAGAAGCAGTATAAACCTTCTAACCATTTTTTTACATTGCAGTACTATCCTTATCTGAAGGCAGAAGCTTGGAAAAAGGCAAAAGTTTAGAAGGCTTGTCAGAGGAGACTGACACCACACCAAGATAAGCAGAAGGACATGTAAATAAGAATTGACAATCCTCAGCAACATTATAGATCCTGCCAGGTTTCATAGAAACAGGATGCTGAGAATCAGGAGACTTAGAAGCAGCTATAAAGGTGTCCAACAAAGCAGCCAACACAGGAGGTACTGCTGAAGGTTTAGGAGTGTCCACCTGAAGCAGCTCATACCTTTTCTGAGTATTAGACACTTAAGAAGAATCCCACTTGAAGTATTCCATCATTCTAGCTATAGTATCTCCAAAAGACAATTCTTCAAAAGGAGATTCAGGACTAATAGACTCTTCTTCATCAGAACCATAAGTCAAAGCTGAAGGCATCTGACAAGAGTAAGACAAGGACCCATCATCAGAGTCTGAATCCTCATCTGAGGAATCGCATTCCATAGTCCATTTGTTGAAGTCCAAGTGGGATTATGCACAGAAACACCTTGGGGAGGCTTCAGTACCATTAAGGCATTAAACAGGCCTAGAGTAAACTCCTGCCATTCCCCTTGAGGATTCTTAGGGTATACAGAAGTATGCTTAGTCTTCTGCTTTTTCTTGGTAGGGATGTCAGCCCTAACAAACACCAGAGGTTCTGATCCTTGAGGAAATTGAATAAGAGTACCCGGAACTTCTTTTCTGACCAAAGTCTGGAGAATCCCTCTAGGGCCCAATGACATAATCAACCGCGGTTCCTCCTCAACATCTGGAGCATACACTTGCAAAGTGTCAGAGGACATGTAAAAGGAAGGATCCATGCTGACTACTGACAGGGCTGAGGCAGAGGAATCCAACAAAGACACTGGATGGCCTTCAGAGCTGTGACTCACTTCTAGAGAAATGTCTGGTGGTGGCAGGACAGCCAAAGAATGTGGATGAGATTTCTTGGCCTTCTTCTTATTAACAGTACCTTGGGGTTAGAAGATTTCACTATCCTACCCAGGGCTAACAGTTTAAGCTTCTAGATCTTGAGACAGACAGACAGGGAAGACAAACAGCTTCTAAGAGTGCTAGCCATGAGCACTTACCAAATGCTGCAGGATGTATGGTTGTGGGAAGACCCAGACAAAAAAGATGATGTTCATTATGGTCTTTATGGTGAATCTGCTTCTCACACTGACATTTCTCTTCTTGGATGACATGAACTCTAGGTAACCAAAAGAGAACAATCTTTCAGATTAGAGAGGGAAAGGTAATACAATGGGAAGAGGCCAAGAAGACACTTGAACTGCAAGCTTGATTTTTGCCATCCCTATCAGGGATTAGTATCAGAATATAGGCAAAGAGAAAGGGAAAGGGGAATCTTAAGGAAAAGGCCTGCACTGGCTGAGATTTTTGTTAAATCTAGAACAGAAGCTACTGTTAAAAATGGGATAATTAGTAGGGCATATAAATTATTGTGTGATAACAATAGGAATCAATCAGAGGAGGTCAGAAAAGATTGGGAAGAGAGATTAGTAAAGCAATTCACAAAGAAACAATAGGAGGGCATATGTATGGCTCCCAAATATGCAACAAAGTCTAGAAGACTTAGGAGTATTGCTTGCAAGTGTTTGCAGAGGTACTTTTATACCCTTAGCAGACTCCACAGACTCCAAAGATTTCTTCCTCAAGTCGATGAAAAATGTTGGAGGTGTAATGGGAAAGAAGTAGGTAACTGGCAGTATATGTTTTCAGAGTATAATCAGTTGGCAGACTTCAAAAATTCCCTACAGAGCACTATGTCTGGAGTACTGGGTAAGCAAATAAGTGTAACTAAGGAAATTATTTTTTTTAACTGGGATACAAGATCTGAATTGTCTATACATAGTAAGGCCTTGTTACAATTAATTGTGACTGCCAAAAAAGGCATTACTAGAAACGGAAAGCTAATGTCTAAACCAACCATACCTGAAGTAGTGAAAACTGTAACAGAGATAAAAGAACAGGGAGTTGGATCTTTAGAAAGGTAGCAGTAAATTACATAGTAAAATGGAAATTGTGAGAATAATACATGCAGAAAAAATGTTTTAGAGGAGGAATGAGGTTTAAAAAAAGAAAATAGCTGACCAATGTCTGTAATGGTGGATTGATTATAATATATATAAGATTATACATGATATATAATGTTTGTAAATGCGAACTTTGTTAATATGGTTTGATTACTTTTATATAAATGTAAGTTTACCTATGTCAGAAATGATAACTCAATAGAGGAGTTAAATATATATATGTATTTATATCAATATCTATATCTCTCACAATGTAGCATTGACAAAATAACCTTTGAGTCTTCTTTCTCAGATTCATGAGTAATGTGTATATACTAAGCCTTCAGTCAGGCAGGCTAAGAGGTACCTAGAGTTACTTTTATTCTCACTACTTGCTCCCTTTATCTATAAGGCTGTGAGAAACTAGATCATAGGTGGCTTTACTGATCACCATTTGCTCATCCAAGCTAGTTTTAAACAGAGCTAGTGAGTTACCTTGTTTTGGAGAAGTATCTGTCCTGCTAACAGATTAATATGTTGTGTCTTGCTAACAGATTAATATTTTACAGCATTGCAATGTTACAATGTGTTGAGTTACACAAACTCACCACCCCAGCTGAGGATAGCTAAGACTTTGCTACTATTTGCACTTGAGTCATAAAGACGAATTTCCAGCATTTATTTTGAACATCATCAGATTTGGAGACAATGTGGTGGTTTTATGAAACATATTCCATATTCTTCCTGCCCTGCTGTAGTTAAGAACATTGGAACATCAGTAAACTTATTATTATTATTATTATTATTATTATTATTATTATTATTATTATTATTATTGTTATCATCCTGTTAGCAGCCTGATGGAAGACAAAGGTAACTCCTTCAGTGCATGCCAGGTGTTCATTAGCTAGAGATTTACGGTCCCCTAAAAATATATAGCTAATCAAATACAACCTTAAAAAAACTCTTTGGAAGTGCCTTTATATCTAATACCTTTCACAGCTATAATTTCTCTAGCTTGGGTTTTTTCATTCTTTAAAGTTTCTTAAGTTGAAATAGGTTCTAAATAAATACAGCTCCACAGTATTCAGTAATTGGCCTTATCATTGACTTACACAGTGGAATCAGCATGTTTTCCTCCCTGCTAACAGTTGTTCTTCAAAAGCCCCTTAAAATGTCATAACAACTCCTCGTAATAAGAATAATATTTGCCTTAAATTTAAATGAATTATCAATAACTGCACCCAAATTCTTAACAGTGTCCATATTTGGCAATTTATGATACTCCATAATATATGCATACTTAGAATTCTGGTTACCAAAATATACAGTACACTACATTTGTTAGTGCTGATAATAACCAAACTGCATTCAGACCAACCAATAGTAAAGGTAATGCCACAGTCTTACCTGTCCCTCCATTTTCATTACAGTGCTTCTCACATTAGAGTTGTCAGTAAATTTACACAACCAGACTCCCTTCTTCCCTGCTTGTCACTGTTAACATAAATACACTGAAAAGGAATGGCCCCAGAAAAGAGACCTGCAATACCCTTCTTTTTATAGTTATATAATCTGATTATAAATTAGTTCTTCTGTTGAGATGTAAATTTAGATCCCTAGCATCTCTTTCAACCTCTTACCACAAGAAATCTGTACAGACCCTAAAATAATAGGGGGAGCAAATGTAAAAAAATAGGGACAGATATTATATAGGTTTACTATGGGAATTATGAGTCAGCTTTGGTCGACCGTGAAAACTGTGAACCCGAAAGGATGAATTTGGACTTCACTCACCTCCTGCTATGCATATTAACATGTTATTGAACTCTACAGCCAACAGTACATTAATTCTATTATTTTGCAGTGGGCTATGCCATGGTGTACCCCCATGCCCCCCCACACACCCTGCACATTAAATATACCAACTCCGAGATCACACTTCAGTGAGGAAATGGGCTAATTCCTGTTCCTCACTGATGCACAACCTCCCTTCCCAATCTGAGTACGTCACTTGTCAAATGATCGAGTGCACAAGTCATATTGATCATTTGTGCTCGACCTCTGGGTTCACTTATATGCCCTCTGGAAACCCAGATTTTGACCTTCGGTACTTCGACTGGCTGAACTTCATTTAACTCGTAGTGAACCTTTAAATATTACTCATAAACTTAGAAAGTTGCTAGAATAACAGGTTTTGTGTCAGCACACATTTAAGTATGAGACTCAAACATGTATAATTATTTATCGACTTTAATATTCAAGGATTTGCCAGAAAACCACAAATTTTATGAGGAACATACCAAAATTGTGAAGAAAAATCTGGACATTTTGCAAAAATTTAGACAGTTGAGAGGTGTGATAATTAGAGCAGGTATTTATACTGTTACTTTTTTCACACTCATGTAAAATTTCCAGTAAAACAGGTTTATTTACAGCCTTATAAACTAAGCAGAGATCATAAAGTGGAAGTCCGTAAGACATGCAGTACAGTAACAAAGTTTTATATAGTCTGTGTAACTTTAGGAACTCATCCTCAATATTTCCTTTGTAAGGAAGAATTTTGTTTTATTCTATTTGGATAATATGCTGAAGTGGGAATTATATTGTAATATGAGCCAGATTAGGAAGGTGCAGGGAGGGACAGTAACTTCCTTAGACATGGGCAGTATGCCTTTATTAAATAGTGTGACTAAACTGAAGGATTTCATAATGACAGATGATACAATGTGATCAAATGATAGCTTGTTTTCCACAAATGTATGCAAGTCTGTAATGAGAATATCATTTTTGAAGGTGATATCATTTATCAAGTGGGTGAAGAGATATTCTTGCTTCCCAAAGAGAACACTATTGTATTTCTTTACAGTGAGCTTAAGACAGTGGTCTTAGCACGAGATATTTGTGTGGGTTAGTTCCATCTTGTTGTGCGGATGAGATATCGTAAAGTGATGATAGCTCTGAGTTTGCAGACATCAGCAAGCTTAGACACAGACCCTTGACATTGGCTTGGATATCAGCACAGCATATGATGAAGAGGACTTGCCACAAAACAAAACCCTGTGTAATTCCCCTAGTGACCTGCCTTTTTGGAAATAATTTGTCACCAACCCTGACTGTGTGAGTGCTACGTAATGAGTCATGTAAAGGTTAATATTTAATTTGGTTATTTCTCAGCAATACCAATGTAGAACAGTATCAAAGGACTTGGGCAATTCCAGGTAGTCACTGTGCACTGAGCTGTTGTTATTCAATGCTTCAGTGACTTACTTCAGTAACTGTACAAGTCAGGACATACCTTTCACAAAGCTATAGTGGTTAGGATTTATGACTTGTTTGTGGCTAATATCATTTATAAGCTTCATAATGATCCATTCCAAAACTTTATAAATTATGCCGGTACGGTTAATTGGTCTAACATCCCTTGGGTCAGTGGTATGGCCACCCTTATGTAAGGGCATCACAATAACTGCAATAACCACATATTATACTAATTGGGCATTTTTGCTTAACCTGTGCTTCCCAGTGTCAAAGTTATCCATGGAGGTGGTGGTGCAGGTCAATATATTTGTGACTAGAGACTGTTCTTCTGACATGGATATGTCAGCAACCCATGTCAAAATTTCAGCCAGTTCAAACCAAGCATCAGAATTCCTAAAATGTGTATTATAATCTCTTAGTAGGCACCTCTGCACTGACTTGAAAGAAATACAGCATTATTTCTGCCTCTTTCATACACACACACACACACACACACACACACACACACACACACACACACACACACACACACACACACACACACACACCAGGCAGACAGTCTTTGCGGTGGTCATTAGCGGAAAGCAACCATTGCCATGCTGCTATCCCAGGAAAACAGCAGCAGTTTTTATGAAGCAGAAAACAGTAGCCTTTGAGTGAAGCATAAAATGTAATTTCTGATTCACAAGTAGTGCGTTGTCAGTGTGCAATTGAAAGACACATGCCATGTGGAGGTCTGCTGCATGAGCCTACAGATGCTATACCCATGGCACATGCCTATGTAAAAAACTGCGTGCTTTGGCTGTCTTCCATGACAAAATAACGAGACAGCTCAGAGACATTCATGGTACATCTGTTTATTTGCCTATGAAGTGTACATCTATGTATAAAACTTTAGACCTTAAGAACACAACACCATCTTGAATTGCTCATACTTTCACAGTTATTCTACAGGGGGAGAGAGATCTCTGAAGCAGAGATGATTTACTACCTCTGTTGTTTGCTACTGTTTATCTTTTTCCTGTGTATTTGATATGATTATGCTAAATGCTTTTTTTGGGCTTGATGCTGTTGTTTTATTTACATTGTCCATGTAATGGCTGAAAAATTGTCTTGTAGCAGCCTATCAATCCAGATATCAAAGAAATAAATAAAAATAAATACAATACATAAATCTGTACATGTTGGTAAAATGGATTATTCTAGTTATTAGCAGGCAACACATCAGCCTAACATGTAAAATCAACCATTTTCCTACATGTAACAGTAGTAGCCACAAGACAAGCTGGGTCCTGCAGGGAGTTTATAAGAGCGTGTATAACACAGACATATCACCTGAGTCTGTACACATATCTCTCCCACTCAGTATATTATTATATAGTTATATTATTTCTATTTGAATAGATGTCACCTTAACCTTTGCCATCAGTATAAAGTGCATAACTATATCCCTTTGTTTTCACAAATGTCATTATGTTTGCAGGGACCATCACTTACAGCCAGGGTTAACACGACTTAGTGACTAGCCTTGCTGCCATCGTTCTTACACACCAAGTACTCATGCACGCATGCATGCACTTACACTAATGGCCATCCCAGCGTGCTCACTCCACCTAATGTATACAGTATTAATTGAATAAATGTTTCCTCTTCCTTATGTAAAGCTGTATTTATGATCTTACACATAATGCCATCTAGGTTGCTTTGCTTGATACACATCAGAAGCAGGTACATGGCATTTTTACAATCTAACACCAAATCCAAGTAACACATGGAGTGCTCTGAGTGTGCTCTTAATTTGGGAAAAATACAATTTCGTTAAACACTCTTTTCTTTCATAATAAATTTGCTTAAAGTTTTTTTAGTATTGTTCAGCATTGTTTATGCTATAGCACAAGTGCAGTCACCACAAAACAAAACACTTTGGTCTGCTGTAGTTTGTTATCGTCAGCCATGTTTAATTGTGTCCCTCAGAACCTGTGCACATGATGACAACTGTGAATCACTACACTTTACATCCTGTGTAGTATATATGTTGATGCCTGATGCACAGTGTGACCCAAACATGTACTTCCAGTATAAGCTGTGATAAACACTATATTCATCATGTCAGTTCTTTGTGATACTGCACTGATTGTCCTCATCATGGCCCATAGTTCTGGTCTACATATCACAGCTTTGCTTGCATTGCTATATGTTGTAACTGTCATAGTCTAGGGATGTGTCCTTCAGCATGCACTTTCTTGTGTTCTACTTGGTGTCTTCTGTGGATGATGTCAGTGCAGTTTCTATGGCTGCAGTGTATGAGCCAGGTAGTAACACAGCCATACCATGGGCTGGCCTGCTTGTTTTCTCAGAATCATATTGTTTAGCATTGTATAAGCTAGTATCATCTTGCGTATTTTGGCATGGGAGTGCTGCAGTGCTGTCCTAACATGGCAAGGCAGTGAAAGGAAGCCAAATACTCATTCTATGACATATGGTGTTTCAGCATGTGCTATGTTACATTGGATTTTGGCAACACCTTCCAGACTCCATATGGATATCATAAGCAGGGATCCATGGGGATCTATTATCACCTGTCACACAAGCCAGACAATGGTTTGAGGGGGTAGTGCATATGCACCTACTCTATGTAGCTGTACACATTTAATCTGCCCACAGTGCCTGCACATACCAACTAGATGGACATGTGGGAGTTAACAAAGCTGGAAGTGGCACTATGGACAACACATGCCATATGTGAGGATGATAAAGACTACCTGATTCTGTCCACATATATTAGTAATGATCCCTATATGCATTGCACACTACTGTTGCACTTCATAGAACAGTAGGCTTTCTTGATGACATAACTCTCTGAACCTGGGCCAGCTGATACCTTTATTGCCATATATGTGCAGTGTATATCACCCCGGTACCTCAGGGAGGTGTGCAATGTCATAGAAGCCATGCAAATGCAAAGTAATATCTTCTGCTGTCCTTTGTAACCAGATAACCTCAACCACATACAGAAGGATAACTTCTAAAAATGTATTCAAGAGGCTGATTCCTATCATATGCCTAACATGTTTCTAGTTGGTCTCTGAAAAGATCCTAGTAACTAGGATAACTTAGTACATAAGGATAGGAAGGCTACACATTCCCGTAGACCATACATGAGGGTAGTACATATCTACAAGACTCCTCACTAATTCCTTGTCAACCTGGTACTAATCGACTAGTTCTTGTGAAGGCTATCTCTGTGGATCTGCCACACAGATATTAAATGGTATCCGGTCACTGCAATGAAGGCTATTACTGTGGATCTGTCACACAGATATTAAATGGTACCCAGTCAGTACAAAAAAGGCTATCACTGTGAATTTGTCACACATATATTAAATGGTACCTGGTCAGTACAAGGAAGGCTATCACTAAGGATCAGTCACACAGATATTTAATGGTATCCGGTCAGTACATGTGAAGGCTATCAGTGGGGATCTGTCACACAGATATTAAGTGGTACCAGGTCAGTACAAGGAAGGCTATCACTGTGGATCTGTCACACAGATATTAAATGGTACCCAGTCAGTACAAAGGAAGGCTATCACTGTGAATTTGTTACACAGATATTAAATGGTACCCGGTCAATACAAGGAAGGCTATCACTGTGCATCTGTCACACAGATATTAAATGGTACCCGGTCAATACAAGGAAGGCTATCACTGTGGATCTGTCACACAGATATTAAATGGTACCCAGTCAGTACAAAGGAAGGCTACCACTGTGAATTTGTTACACAGATATTAAATGGTACCCGGTCAATACAAGGAAGGCTATCACTGTGGATCTGTCACACAGATATTAAATGGTACCCGGTCAATACAAGGAAGGCTATCACTGTGGATCTGTCACACAGATATTAAATGGTACCCAGTTAATAGAAGGAAGGCTATCACTGTGGATCTGTCACACAGATATTAAATGGTACCTGGTCAGTACAAGGAAGGCTATCACTGTGGATCTGTCACACAGATATTAAATGGTTCCCGGTCAGTAGAAGGCAGGCTGTCACTGTGGATCTCTCATATATTAAATGGTACCCGGTCAATGCAAGGAAGGCTATCTCTGGGAATCTGTCACATAGATATTAAATGGTACCCAGTCAGTACAAGGAAGGCTATCACTGTGGATCTCTCACACAGATATTAAAATTTGGTGACCACCTGTCTGTTACTTACATAATATTTTAGGTCCTTGGTTTCTGCCACAGTCAAGGTGTAGTTAACAGGACTGCACGATTTACTTGTCATGGGGCCTATTACATGGCCACTACCCTGATCAAATGACATTCATCTTGGTGTAGCTTTTATCCCTTCATCTAGTTCAGACAGGCAATTGCATACTGTGTGCAAGGTTTTAGAAGATCATCTGGTTGATAGAATAAGACAAAATTCACAATCTGAAAACGTTACAAGAAAATAATATGATTACGGTTTTTGTTGTTTTCTGGGACATTTATCTTATAGGAACAACAATATGTGCAATCAGTAGCAATCAATACTGCCATAAAAGAGTGTATCTACCCTCATGGTATCAGCAAATGGTGCGTCTACCTGTGATGTGACATTATGGAAGAAAATACATAATCTGGCAGTTTAACCCGTTTAAGTACAGCCCAGTAACCATGTAAGTAGAAGATATCAGCAAGCGAAATTAAAATAATCTTGGAAAAAGAATGACTTCTGACAAACTGATAAAACATTACTTCCTCTCTGAGATTATAGTATATCAGGATATTTTTTTATTTTGACTGGAATGCTACAGTCTAGAAGACAAGTTTCAAGAATATTGTAAGGATGCTCCACCCCCCTCACTACTGCAGAAATATCTCCTTTGGTGTTTAGTGACCCAAAACACAGTTTTCTGTGAGTCAAGTGAATTTATTGTCCTTGATGAGCATGGAGGTAAATTGATATTCATTAAGCTATGCTATACTTTTTGCTAACCTACTCACTAATAGTGTTGGGGTATATGAGCTACTGCTGGAAAGCTCAGTCATCCTTGTGTGTAATAAGTAGATCAAACATTTTTGCCTTACATTTTATCGCCTCTTTTAAATGATGATGTTGTTGCCAGGACTTCCATCCAGGTTTAGACTATGTGTAAAGGATTTTTGAACTATTATGATAGTCACCTCAGATAATTGGAAGAACAATCTGAGAAATGATCTGCTAATCTTTTTCATTTTTGTGCATGTGCACAACACCTGATCACATGCTAAGTACTTATATTTCCCAAAGTAGTTTATGCACTGGAGACTACAGCTCATCTGCTACAATACTATGAATATGCATCCCTCCACTGCTTCAGCATACCCCTCAACCTATAAGCACAAGAAATCAGAGAAAAGCTGATAAGGGAGGGTGTGGGGGTAGCAAAGGTCCACAATTACAGACAGATTTTAAACATTGCTCTTATGAATGTAAATAGTTGCTAGAATAACAAATATATTTTGCATTAGTATGCATTTTCTGAAGGATATCAAGTCTAAAGCTCGAATGTCTGACATTATTTAATTACTTCAGTCATCAGTGATTTGCCAGAAATTGACAAATTTGATAAGGAATAGATTAAAAATATGAGGTAAAAATCTAGATATTCTGCAAAAATATGAACATTTGAGAAGTATAGTTTCTACTGATTTAACATATGTAACTACCTACTATGGTTTATATGGATGTTTGTACATGCTTAGCTAATATATTACTACATATACCTGACTGACCTTGCCTTACAGATTGGCCTAATGTGGATTAATATACTTTTCCAGTGATTTACACTGCTTGCCTAACCAAAAAAAGTCATCACCTCATCTTAATGGTTTAGCTTTGCCCTTTGACTTTCTGTCATTCCTGTGTTTTCAGCAAAATCTCACAAGCATACTTCCTTATTTGATAGAGATGTTCACTAATTTATAAAAACACACTGCAACAACCTCTCCTTTGCTGATCATGTTTTTAATATGTCTCTATACTTAAAACTGGAATGCTGCCAGAATAATGTCCATAAATAAATACAATAGTCTAAGGATAAAGAGTGAATCACATCTGACAGATTTCTTCTTTTTTTTTTTTTTTGTGAAACAGTTTTTATTAAATTTTTACAAACAAAACAAAAGATTTCTGTGCATTTAAACAAATTGAATAAAACAGAACTATATACAACACAACTATTTACAATGCCCATAACATACAAAAATTTACGATGTGTATATTACATCTTGTCTAATAAATTATTTGGGTCTATATTAGACCATCGAAGTTTCAAAACTTTGAATGTTCTAATATCAACCCCTATTCAGCGAAAGCTGAAAACATCGAACATACTGAACAGCGAATATTTTCCTAGGGAAAAAATTCACTGTTCCAAAACACATGCACACAACACAAGCACACCAAAAAAACAGCAATCCACACACAAACACCTAAAATATTACACCTAACCCTACATTAAACTATACACACACCACTAACTATCCACTCACCTTATCCCAAACCCTAACCCTAAGGTCCATCACTATCGCACACTCACCTGACCAGCACCCTAACCCAAACTCACCTACCCCAACCTAACCCTCATGTCCACACAATCACACACTTACCTGACCCACGCCCTAACTCTAACTTACCTAACCTGCCCTAACCCTCACGTCCACACAATAGCACACATACCTAACCCGCACCCTAACCCTAACTCACCTAACCCGCCCTAACCCTCACGACCGCACAAATGCACACATACCTAACCCGCACCCTAACCTTAGATAACCTAACCCACACTAAATCACACACTTACCTGAACCTGACCTGAAAATACCAAAGCAACAGAAACAGACAACCAAATTCTTCCCCTAGAAAAAATTTGGTTTTCTGTTGCTTCGATATTTTCAGCTTTCGCTGAATAGGGGTCGATATTAGAACATTCAAAGTTTTGAAACTTCAATGTTCTAATATAGACCCAAATTCTCTAGTTTTATCCATGATAATTTCTTATGAGTTACTTTTGTTGATCTTAAATCAAGGGTTAACAGTTCTCTTTTATATACAGTTCTGGACAGTAAAATAAACTCAGAAAAAGAGAGGATGCTTCTACTTTTCCAGTTTGATGTGATAATTTTCCTTGCAATTGCAAGAAGAGACCAAAGAAGATGAACTTGTGTCTTTGAGATATGTACTGGTATAGGTGCATTAAATAATAACAAAGAATCTGAGATGTCACATTTGTCAGACCACAAAGCGTTTGAAAAGGACTTAAATTCCTGCCAAAAGGTTGTAACCGTTTTACATTCAAGAAACATATGTGCCCAGTCAGCACATAATATTTCATCACATCTCCAACATTTATGAGTACTAGTTGTGAAATCAATGCCAATTTATGAGGGGTAATATAGCTCCTATGGATAAACTTCCAAGTAAATTTTTTCCAGAAAGGAGATGAGGTTGTGTTATTAACGGATTTTAATGTCAAAGCTCTATCAGAGTGTGAAAATTTAGATTTATTTAGTTCTTCAATATAACTCCATAAAGAATCTTCTGGTATTTGTAAGTCTGCTCTTAGCATTTTGTAAATCCTAGATAATGAAAAGCCCATATTGTGGTTAGTCATATTCACTTCACAGAAAAGAGAAATTACATTTGAATGTAATGAAACATCAAGCACTTGATTTGATTTAAGCTCATTTAGTAGATGTTCTCTAAAAATTGCATATTTAACCAGTTATTTTGATTAGAATTATACCTAGCCATAAGACTATTTGTGTCATATATACCATAGTTACCAATGAAATGGTGCCAATATATTAGACCATTTTCCTTCATCAGCATTAATTTCCCTATATTAAATGAATCTAGACATTTTCTTGCCAATGCTACCAGAAACATTAAAAATAAGAGATGTCTTGTCTTGTAGTTACTGCTCATTAACTTTTTAAAGTTGTGTAAAAAACACCAACCAAGAGCAATACAATGAAGAGCATAAAGTCCAAAGTCACTCTATTTCACCAACGATAAAAAACTCATCCAATAACGATATCCAGGCAAGTAATGAGGCAAAGATTTAATACGAGTGCACATACAAAACGGTGGTTAGCGCTTTCGCATTTGCTCTTGGTTGGTGTTTTTTCTTTATGCTCTTCATTGTATTGCTCTTGGTTGGTGTTTTCCTTTATGCTCTTCATTGTATTGCTCTTGGTTGGTGTTTTTCCTTTATGCTCTTCATTGTATTGCTCTTGGTTGGTGTTTTTTACATTACCATACAGTGCTTTATACCGAGAGCATTAACCCCGTGTGAATCTGGTGGTTTTATTTTTTTTAACTTTTTAAAGTTGTTTAATATGTAGCTAATACAATGAGGATATCTTTTGATTCTGTTTTCTTTAAAGATTACATCTTTTACAACCAAAAACATCGTATTATTATCTGTAAACATGTTGTTATTTATTGTCTCATCAAGGTTAGAAAGCAATATAGTTTCATGCAATTTCTTCCAGTTTGATGTATATTTATTACTTAACCACTGACTCATTATATTAAGTGTGGCTGCTTTAGCATAAAGTTCTACATTCAGAAATGCAATGCCTCCCTTTTCCCATTCTCTACAATGCCAGTCATATCTTATTCTTGGTTTCTGTGGATGCCATAAAAATTTAAACAGAAGTGAGTTGAGCTGTTTTATTAATTTTTTCAGAGGTCCAACTATTATAGTCTGAAAGAGAAATAACATTTTTGGTAAAATGCACATTTTTATTAAAGATCATTTTTCTTCCATAGAGAAAAACATTTTCCCCACTTGCTTAAATGTTCTTTGACCACAGTTATCAGGTTATTACAATTTGAATGTATAATGTCTTTCCAATTTATTTTTATCTGTACACCTAGATATTTGAGGGTGGCATTTTTCCAGTTAAAATTACTGTGTTTTATTAATAAGGTACTGATTGTTTTGTTTAACAGTATAGCTCTCATTTTGTTAGCATTAAATTTTAAGTCTGATATTTCTTCAACATTTTTTAGAGATTTTATAATATGGTCTATTGAATAATCTATATTTCCAATAGTTAACATAATGTCATCTGTGAAGAGTTGTATTTTAGAAGAGTAGTAAGAATTAATATCAAAGCTAACAATATTAGCATCGTTTCTAATGTAGTCAGTGAAGGGTTCCACTGCTAAGGCAAATAATAGGGGTGAGAGTGGGCAGCCTTGTTTGGCTCCTTTTAATATTTTGAGTTGGGTGGATAAGAAAGTCCCAATTTTGATGTAAGATACCAAATTTTCATATAGATTGTTTATTAATTTTATGAAGTCAGGAGAAAACTTAAATGATTCTAGCACTTTATATAAATAAGCCCAAGTTATAGAGTTGAAAGCTTTACCCAGATGTAAGCTAATAATGGATAATTCTTTCCTTTTTTTGTTCGCTAGATCTATTAAAGATAGAATTTTGCTGACATTGCCTTGAACTTTCTTGTTTGGTATGAAGCCTGTTTGATCTTCTGCTATTAATTTTGGCATGAACTGATTTAATCTTTTAGTGAGAATTGAAGTGAACATTTTATAATCAACATTCAATAAAAATATGAAGTTACTAGTTTGGGATCTTTGTCCTGCTTTAAAATGGGAGAGATTATGGCATATTTCCATGAGGGGAAGTGATTTCCATACTTTTTAAATTCCTCAAAAGATGCTACTAGAATTTTTAGAGTCTCATCAGGAAGCAGTTTGTAAAATTCACCAATAATGCTGTGTATTCCTGGAGCCTTATTGATTTTAATGTTTTTAATATTTTGCTTAACTTCTATTAGTGAGATTGGTTTTATCAATTTGATGTTCATAGGTTCATAGGTTGGTACTAGGCTATCAGCCCTAGGGCCTATACAAGCCTAGCCATAACAATTCCCTGGCTATTTCTTCCCACATTATTTACTTTCCTGGACCCCTGTCTAGCAGGGCGACTGACGTGATCCCTGGGGTGAATTTCCTTTCTCCCATCCAGTCGTCAAGGTTCCTTTTGAAGAGGTCCAAAGAGGCACTCTGCTTGACATGTATGGGCAATCTATTCCGGAGTCTGGGGAGTCTCTGGGTCAGGAACCTATCCCTCCAGCATGTTTTGTTTATTGTGATGACAAGGTTTAGATCCCTGGAGCGTGTAGCTCTGAGGGATTGGGATTTCTTTAAGTGTAGCATGTCCAACAGCTCTGGGTTTGACATGGCCTTGTATGTTAAGCAGAGATCACCTCTGAGAAGACGATATGCGACAGAGTATAGCTGGAGTTTTTTAAGGCGGTCAGCGTAGGGCATCTGCTTTAGGCCTGTGATTCTTTTAGTGAGGTATTTCTGAGGCCTTTCCAGTTGTTGCAGATGTCTTGAGAGGTACATACCAAATGGGGCGTTGTATTCTATAATGGGTCTAATGAGGGATGAATACAGTGGGACAATGACCTCCTTTTTTCTAGATGAAAAGCCCTTCATGATGAGGTGTGCCACATAGAAGGATTTCCTTCTGTTTTGTTCATTAGTAACTTTTTTATTAACATATTCAATCAAAAAATTTTCTTTTAGAGTGTTCATAGAACCTGAATTAGTATTATTTAATGCTTCATGATGAGATCTAAACATTTCTAAGATTTCCTTTAAGTCTGTCACTTGCCTATATCTGTTCCTTGTGTTGTCAGTAAGTTCTTTTATATAGCTTGCATTAGCTATTTTTTTTTTATTTAACTGCCAATCTATACAGATTTTTTGGATTTGCAGAGTAGGATTGTAGCTTAAGCCTCTCTAGATTTATAGTCACTTTATGATTCAAGATTTCTGCATACTTTGCAATTAATGTTTTTAGTTCAGTTTGTATTTGTATCTTTGCTATTTAAATTCTTTTTTATTGTATCAATTTTTGTTTGTAATGTTATTAGCTCATCTTCCCATTGTTTCTTTTTGTTTAAATACCAGTTTTTTATTTTACCATAAAGATATGATTGTAATGAATCCCAAACAATAGCCTTAGAAGTCTCATTATTATCATTGATAGCGAGAAATGACTTAGTTTCATTTAAGAGCCAGTCTTTAAACCCATTGAGTTTCACAATGTAAGCAGGTAATCTTTGTCAAGCTATCAGATCCTTAGGACTGATGTTAATCTTAAATAAAATAGCATTGTGATCTGACAAAGGGCAAGAACTAATTAAAACGTCATGAGTTTTAGAAATTAGACTATTAGAAATGAATACTTTGTCAATAGTTGTCTGTGTTCCATATCTAAATGAGTAATGAGTGTAGTTTAATGATTCTGGTTCTTTTATATCATATATGTCTCTGAGATTTAAAGAATTAATTAATTTTTTTAGTTTTTTAGCTGGAGTAGACAATTTAAAGTTATCATTTTTGGTGGTATCCTTTTTAGTAAGAATACAATTAAAATCTCCAGCATAAACTATGTCTCCTTTGGCTTTAATAGATATTAATTCTAAATATTTATTAGCGGTTCCTGCACCGTTACCAGGGATCCAATATGTGCTAGCTAAAGTGATGTATCTTTTATTCAACTCTACCACTACTAAACATAACATACCATTCTTCTCTCAAAAAGTGTCTCCTATTTTGGGCATCGGTAAAGATTTGTTCCACAGTATCATAGTGCCTCTTCTCTTAGCCTGGAAATGAGATTCCACAAGTGTTGTGTAACCATTGAAATATATTCTAAGTCCTTTTTAATAAAATGTGTTTCTTGTAGAAATGCTATGTCTACTTTATTCATTTTCAAATATTTTGATAGACTTTCTCTTTTTATGGGATTATTAAGGCCATTGACATTTAAGGATAGGCATTTATATGTATGCATTCTTAAAGAAACAATTGTCTTTCTTAAAGTTTGTTATGGACTCAAATTTAAAACAAAACATATCTAATGAAACACGTATAATTATACACAATCCTAAACATGGAAAATTAGATTCCTGGTTTGATGAATGCATCATCCAAACCACCATCTTCACACCCTAAGACTATCGTCAATATCCATCAAATGTTTTTGCCTTCATTTAAATACTTATACAGATTAAAAATGAGAACAAACCTTTTAATGATATAAAATATGATTTGAATCACAAAAACTAATGTCATGTAATAAAAATATAGTATAGCTCCATAAAGCGTATATGAAAGTGATATATACTAAATTTTAACAAACAAAAAAACTTTATGTTGATTAATCTGGCTGAAGTCACTAATTGTGATATCTCAATTCCTACTAAGATATAAAATATAAAGAAACAAAGAACATAAATAATAATAATAATAGTATATCATGAAACAAAAAACTATTATTTACACTTACGAAAACTATCTGTATTTGTCATAAAGTAAGTGTAAAAATAAATGCCCGATACTATATGTAAAACTCTCATCCTTCCCTCCTCTTCTTCTCCTTCTTCTGTACAATATGAAAGTATAACATTTATGTTATTGTATAATCCTGCATTTTATTGATCCTAAAGGGCTTTAAGAATATCTCATTAAATTTCTCATCTCATATCTTTATACCCCTACCCCCTCCCACTCAAAATTATCTTGATCCACTGATCTAGATGCTTAGATAACGATTATATATACCAAAATATACCATTTAATAGATCAGTAGGCATAATGATTAAGTATAGTCTAACATAACTTCCACTATAGATTAATCTCATATTGAATATCAAAGAACATCTATTAACTTATATACATTGCAACCTAAAAGAATATAAGAGGTGCTTGGCATATCATATTTAATCAGCATCAAGTATACTTAGTGAGTTTTGTTTTGTACATTCCAGTCATTAAAATTGTGCATACAACTAGCTGGAGATGAAATATAATTGCCCTTACAACAGAATTATAAACATCTACCTGAACTTTTATACATATCTTTAAAATGTCAACATAAATATGGGAGATGCAGTACCATTCATGTGTAAAATATTTGCTTAAAACCAGACCTTCTATTAAAGCAAGGTACCTTAGATATGTAACTATGTTTCTTATACTCCTTGCAAAAAAAAAAAAAATGGGGGAGTAGTTTCCCATGTATTAATTATTCAAAACCTGCCTGAACTCTAGGAAAACCAAATCTTATTCAGAAACTAACATTCAAAACTCTAACTACTGCATAATGCATTTAACATCTAAAGAAGCTTTCCTATTAAATGAGTAGTACAGTTAACAAAATGTGTGGCAAGCTATGTATGCATTGTAAAGAAATAGGCAGGTAAATATAATAAGGTAACATAAATGGTATTACTGTGAATAAATCACATTACTGGCTATAAAAAAAATAACTTCATATCAGAAACTGCATTAAAGAGAAACTACTATGCGTACAAAGTTATGGGTGAATCAGAGCTATTATTTACTAACAACAAGTACTGTATTTGCCCTAATTCAACAGTATAACGTATTGATTCATTTCTCTCATAACATGTGAAACACATTCCTGAAAACAAAATGCTATGAGGTTAATACAAGCCAGTTTTTCTGTGATTAAACAGGGATCTGATTATTTAAATGCAAAAACATCATTAAAATAATAAAATACACCTTTGTTTTAAGTTATAAGTGGTAACTTACAGTTTTAGTGTCTAAATAAGCTGATATCTTCCTAAAAATGGCTATACAGTACTGAGACACCATTTTCCTTTGTCGCAAATGTTAAACAGTGTGCAACATGAGTTCAAAGGTCATCTGGCTCAGTCTTTCAGTTCCCACACTCATATAGTGACTACAGGGTTCAGGAAAGCTGTAAAAACATTCAAGGCATGGATCTAGTGAAGCTTTTCAACTTTATGGTGCCAATGCAAGTCTCGAGGTTAGTAAAGTATGCAATTTGAAGAAAATGCCTTTTTAGTAGGTGCTCGCATGTTAAAAGCCAGAAATTAGTGCATTTAGGGGAAAAAAAAGAAACTGTTAAGCGACTGTTGCAATAAATGTATTCCCAAGCATAAAACATCACCCCTATCAATGTAACCTCATTACACATTCTCTAAGTAAGTAATTACATAGTTGTATCTAACAATAAGGGTAATAAGCACACTTAAATGACTGCAATCAACTACTGTTAATTCAAACAAAGGAATCTTCCTAGCTGCATATATCCTATATAACTCACATCTTCATTTCCCTTTCAGATGAAATAGTTATCTACTTCATGTTTATACTATGTTATCCTACTGAAAGCATGTTACTAGGCCATTCAAAGGGATGTTCTTTAAGTAAGTGCTCACTATATACATACATATATATATATATATATATATATATATATATATATATATATATATATAAACATAAATCATACTATATTTTCCTGTAAGGGCTAAGGTCACTATCAACAAACTTTAACATTAGGAAGTAAATCTATGTGAGAAATAGAAACTGAGAGAGAGAAATGAGTGGAGAAAGGAAAGGAAAGGAGAACAATTAGGAAAGTGCCAATATGAGGAAGAACAAAGGAAAACAATAAAATATGTTTTTATAAAGATATATTAAAAGATTTTACCATGTAATATATTTGCTGATTTCTTATGTTTTAAAAGAAATATGTCCATTACAAGCAGTAAAGGGAAAGATGAGTTAAATTATTTCCCTTTACGTTTCTTAGTAGTTTTATCACTTGTTATTGTTTTTCCATTAGTAGTTTATCTTTTTTAAACTTGGTAAAGAGAGGTCCATGTCTTCTAGTTTATCTAATAGATTGCTTCTTCTGACAATATCAGTAGCTTCTTCTAGATTGTTAAAGATTTTCTGCCCATCTGGTAAGGTAATCTTTATTCTAGCTGGAAAAAGGATCTGAGCTTTTATGTTTGCTTTTTTAAGGTCTTTGATTAGAGGAATGCATGCTTTCCTTTTTGTTATAGTGGTAGATGTATAATCATTGTCAAATCTAATGTTCCTTTCATTGTCTTGGATGGGGTTTCCTGTCCAAGCATCTCTCAGAACTAGATCTTTATTCTGAGTAGATAAAAATTTGACAATAATAGAGCTCACTGAGGATGAATATTTTGAGAAAGATGGATTAGATAGAGACCTGTGAGCTCTCTCAATTCCGAATGACAGGGATTCAGGAAGGTTTAATATCTTAGGTAGCCAGTTGTTCAAAAAAAGAATCGTGTCGTTACTTTCTGTCTTTTCAGGGACCCCATAAAATCTAATGTTGTTTCTTCTTGATCTTGATTCCAGGTCTTCTAGTTTTTCTGTTAGGGAATTATTTTGCTTCAGAAGAAATTTAATTTGAGTATCATTCTTTATTTGTCTTCCATATAATTCATTGACAGATTCCTCTATGCTGGCAATTTGGTCTGAGTGTTTTGTGATTATTTCTTTCAACTCTTCAATTTGTTTCCTGCTTTCTCTCTTCATGTTTTCCATTATGTGTTCCAAGTTGTCCATTTTTGTTGAGAGGTCTTGAATACTACTAATTATAGTTTGGGGTTCTTTTTTCATGAGAGTATCTTGAACTGAAGATGTTGAGTGGCTCATGGCTTCAGCAATCTGTATACAGTTTTAAAAGTCCTGACAGTAAATTGTGAGGAAAATTCAATAAAAGTTTGAATTTTTTCCCAGCAGATAATCCACAATAGTATAAGGAATAGCTATGCTGTGAAATCTTCAATTTTTTTTAAATAAAATTATAAAAATCCTGTCAGAAACATAACTTCACAGGCAGAGCAACAAGAAAGTGTTGTTCTCACTCTAGCATCTTGGCCACACCAACAGATTTCTTCTTGTGGAAACAGCAATAAGGGTAGTAACATTTATTTTTGGTTTTATCTAATTTTGTTAATTGAGCAAATTTGAACTATCAGCATATCACATATTGCTAAAGCAAAATTTTGTGAATTTTATAAAACCACTCAACAAAATCATTACTCTGTTTATAATACAATTTAAGTACAATATTACAAAAACACTGCCATAGTCAAGTAAAATAACCACACCGGCACATAATGGAAGACATAGAGGGATAAACACTGTCTAAACACAGCTAATATGATTCTGTCATGGTCTTTTCTGAAGTAGACCTAAGCAGGCTAGTTGTTTAAGACATTTTGAGCATGCAGTGGAATCACACAGGCCACATAGAAACACACTTATGTAGAGACACACACACAAAATGACAGGATGTGTTTGTATGACATAGAGGTGGTAGAATTCATTATATATAATGAGGGTGAGGGGTATAATAGTCATAATGGTTCCTACGTACTGAGGTTCATTTCTTCAGCAAATAGCTTAGAACATGCATACAATGTCAAGCCAAACTTTTGACACATTTGGTAGCCATCAGAATCAGACTCAGGGAATAGAACCAATGTTGATAGGTGCAGTAGGCTTTGTTATGACTACCCCTGCTACAGCCAATGTGTGGACAATATTGTTAGAAAGGATACACTGATACAGCTAATATGGGTGTCTATGAATGCATCATTTTTGTTAAAAAAATTGCCCATCTCAATGTATTACTGTCTGCTCTTTTGGGAAAAAAGAGAGGGTACACTAGTAAAAATATATACACAACTATCATCAAATACAAACACAGATTAGTAAAGCATTATGTTTCATGTTCACTTAGTGATACATGTTACTATTAATAATATAAAAACTGTATCACTATTAATGTGCAAGACATCTTCCCAAAAAGCTGCACTGACAACATTATTAGTAATAATGTACAAGGACTCTGCAAAACAGTCATACCTCATATGTAACCATCCATTCTGACTTTGTGGGTGCACAGATGCAGTGTTGCAAACAGAAGCTTCACAGAGGTCATAACTGCCTCTGGAGGTTTTCTCTGGAAATATATACTTGTCCCAGTCTCTGGGCAGCAATTCCTTCAATGTGTAAGGAATTGTGAGTAGAATGATAAAACTCAAGAATGCATGCACACTTCTTTGTTTGCATATTTTGGATATTTTGTATTTGGGACAACTGGGGCTACAGCTAGAAATTTTGAGGCAAAGGACAATATCTCAAGGTGGGCCTCCAACAACAACTTTGTGCATGCCCAGTCAGCAACCAGACATGGTCAGTGGCAACTGGTGGCTTCAAATCAAAGGGGGGCTGCATGAGACAGCTGAATGTGTGGGGCTAATAGGGAGGGTTGTGGCCAACTAGAAAGGGATAGGGCTATGCTAAAAACTGCAAAAAACTGGGACTTTAATTAAATGCGCTGCCCTAGGTGCCAAACCATCATTATGAGAGTCCAATCAAGACAAAATGAAGTGCAGAAGAAAAAAATATTTCAATACATTGGCTACATGACAGCTTACTTGATATCTAGATGGAAACAAAAAGGTTGTGAGGAATGAAAAAATAAATTACTTTTTAAATACATTACTGGAATGCCAGTCATAATCAAGTATAAAAAAACAAGCAGCACTCAACTCAAATCATGTCTCCTTGCACTGCAGTTCTAATTATAATTTATATTTAGCTTTATAAAAGTACCAAGTGACATGCTGAAAGTAGCAATCTCTGTGATACCCCCACATGTAAAAATGTTTCTTAGCCAAAAAAGACCTGCTGCCTGACAACAACTATTTACATGTTTCATGGGGAAAACATGATCAAAGTAAAAAATGAACAGCAAACAAGAATCAATCTCAAGATAAACTGCTTAAAGGATTACTGCACAGGTTATGGACCACACAGGATAGATTGGCATTCTGTTTAGTTTACGGGTAAAGCCTGCAAAGATCACTGCAAGTCCACAACACATGTAATGAGTTTCTGAAAATACTGTAATCCTATGTTTTATTACAAATATTGTCATATGCATGTCAATACCTAAGGCTTAAATGCTATCTAGTTATGTAAATATTCTCTGCATGGCAACAACAGAAAGGATTTCAATGTTGATATTTCTTTAACAGTATGCGTATTAAAGCTTACTTGTTTCTTACAGTCTCAGACAAACTTACGTGATGGTCATTAAAGCATTGCTACTTAAACACAGAGCAACAGGCTCTGCAACAAAATGCATTTTCTGAATAAGAAGAAGCATAAATCAACGGTATAAAAATATGACAGAAAACCAGAACATTCTGCAAAATCAAGGACAGATGAAAAGCCACTGTAGTACGTCTGTCCACCTTGGATGGGTGGATACTCTGCACATTTACACTGCATAACTGCTTTTTGCCTTGCTTGGACACATCCAGAGTCACTACATGTAGGAGTGGGGTGCAACAAGTATGTCACCAATTGAAATGTCTTTGGGTGGCAGTGATGGTCCTGACACATTTGTCATATCTCTCAACCTCAGAGCAAGAAATCTGGACAAAGCCATAAATATAAGTGGTACAAAGGCCCAAAAATTAAGGACAATTTTTAAATATTGCTCTTATAAGCTTAAAAAGATAATATAATAGTAGGTCTTGCATTAGTATGAATTTTCTGAAGGGTATGAAATCTGAAACTCAAATGTCTGTCATTATTTCCTAACTTCAATCTTTAATTATTTGCCACTAATTTGCCAGAAAAACACAATTTTATGAAAAATAGACAAAAATGTGATGCAAAAATATAAAATAGCCACACAATACAGCTGGGAACCTGTCAAAGAAGGGACACTTTTTTTAATATTATTACTGTAAACTTGATTAGCTGACAAAATAAGAAAATCTACATGCATTTCTTAAATTAAAATTAATCTATTACTCTGACCATTACAATTATTTATTTATTATTTATTTATTGCATTTGTTTACTGGGAAAGTCCACTGGGCCTAGGTGAGCCCATTTTCAGTGGAGGCCCTGGGAGAAAAGCTCCACATAAAAGTCAACATTACAGAAATACAAATATCAAAAATGTAGCACTATTTACAGTTTTTTAGCAATTCCATTGCAGTTTTATGGTAGTCCATTGATAATATTAACATGTACTTTTGGTCATGTAGATGCCATAGACATTACTGGTTGGGAGGCAGAAAAAAAACAGTAACATCGTATACAAATTATTTACATGCATTTAAATTTGTGTAGGCAGTGTAGTAACAGTCATAGGTATGGCTGAAGACCTGCTAAGCATGCATACCTGTAGCTCCAGAGAGTGGGAGTAGTGAGAAGAGAAGAAGAGTTATTTTTGGCATGGGCATAACCAGAAGGTAGAGAGGTGTTGTCTGAGGGATTTTTTAAAGAGAGCAGGGTATGAGATGGAGGTTATTGAGGTTGGGATGTTATTCCAGAGTTTGGAGGTAGTGAAGGAGTTAAGCATTTGGCCAGCTGGAAGTTGAGGTTTATTGACTTTAAGTAGAATTTTGTTTTCAGATCTAAGGTGTCTGTTTGGATGGTGCAGAGTTAATATAGAGGAGAGAGCTGGGCAAGCTGTTGGTTTATGTATTATTTTATGTGCAGTAATTAAGTGGAGGTAGTTGAGATAGAGTGGACGTTCAAGCCAGTTTAGTTGTTGCAGTGATGAACAGTGATGTGATGAGGATCTAGCATTTGTTGCAAATCTAGCAATTTTATTGTAGCATATATCGTTTGTTTTTTAGTGAAGAGTGTATATTAGTGAGGATGGTGGCAAAATATAGGAGGGATGGAAGTAGGAAGGCAGAGGCTAGTGTTCTTTAGGCATTGTTATTTAGGTAATAGCTATGTATGTAGATGGTACTTAGTTTCTGGTGTGTCTTTTTGATGTTATTGAGTATATGGGGTTCAAAGGTTAGGGTTTCATCAATAGTGACTCCTAACAGTTTAGTACTGGGGACAACTTCTATGGAGGTATTATTTTGGGAGAGGATAAAAAATTCAGCAGTGTTTTTTTTTTGGGAGTGAATAGAATCAGCTTGGTCTTGTTTGGGATGAGAGTGAGGTGAGTATTTAACATCCATTTTTCAGTGGATGTGAAGGCATTTTGGGTTAGTAGTTGATGCTCAGAAGGGGGTTTTGCAGTGCAGATAATTGTTGAGTCATTTGCATATTGTATTACATCAGCCTGTATTAGTGACTTATGGAAATTGTTGATGAATAAGTTGAATAGCAGGGTGCCCAATATTGAGCCTTGGGGGACACCTGTGGAGATTTTTAAGAAGGTGGAAGAGGATTGCTGCCATTTGGTTGATTGGTATCTGTCAGAAAGGTAGCTAGAGAGCCAATTTAGGATTGGGGATGAGACACCTAGGTTATTAAGTTTAGAGAGTAAAATGGGGTGAGAAATTGTATCAAATGCCTTTGAAAGGTCGAGGAAGAGTGAAGAGATGATCAGACCGGAATCACATGCTCAATTTACTGTATCCAAAAAGGACATGAGGGCTGTGTTTGTGCTATGGCCTGGTCTAAAGCCATGTTGGGTAGGGGTGAGTAGTTGGGTGTTGATTAAGTGGTTGATTAGTTGGGTGTAGACACATTTTTCAAGTATTTTAGAGATGGGGAGAGAATGACTATTGGCCAGAAGTTGAGATGTCGGAATTTTTGCCACCTTTGTGAAGGGGCAGAATGTAAGCTTTTTTCCAGATATTGGGTACATAAGACTCTTGGATTGATCTATTGATTAGTATACTAATGGGGTACACTATGGAATCAGCAGTTATTTTTAGGAATTCAGAAGGTAGGTTGTCAGGAGCTCAAGAGCAGGGTTTGAGTTTATGAAGCAGCTTCTTTATGGTGCTTGTGGGTATGGGACTAAAAGAAAAAGATGGTGGTGGGGATGGTTTAGAATAAGTAGTATATTGGTCTGGTGAGTTTAAGTTTGAAGAGGGTAAAGTAGTGGTCAGCTTCACAATGGTGTCAATAAAATATGTGTTGAAGTAAGAGGCTATATCTGAGGGGGTTTTATCAAGGTATCGGCAGGGATTGGAGTTAGACCCTGGGTGAATAAGGGAATTTATTGTTCACCAGAAGTTTTGAGGGTTTAGTCTATGCTGGTTTTGTAGCTTATGGTAATAGTCTTTTTTATCTTTAATAACCTGTCTTTTGGCTTGATTACGTAGTTGTTTTTATTGTACCAGGTCAGCTGGGTTTTTGTATTTTTGCTATGTTCTCCAAGCTTTATCTCTAGAGGACATGATTTGCTTTGTAGATTTTGTGAGCCATGTTCATAGGTTCATAGGTTCATAGGTTCGTACTAGGCTATCTGCCCTAGGGCATTTATAAGCCTAGCCAGAGTGTGTGTGGCTTTCACCACCCCTTAGGATGAGAATACTACGCCCATTTAGGGTTTAGTTTACTGTGTCTCTGTCTAGTAGTGACACAGAGATGACCCCCGGGGTAAACCTACGATCTCCCATCCACTCGTCGAGATTTCTCTTGAATAGAGTCAGTGAGGGGCTCTGCCTAACATGGACTGGGATTCTGTTCCAGAGTGTAGGGAGCCTTTGGGTTATGAATCTGTCCCTCCAGCACGTCCTATTTATTTCTGTGTTGAGGTTTAAGTCTCTTGTTCTCGTGGCTCTGATGGATTTGGATTTTTTGAGGTGGAGCATGTCCATTAATTCCGGATTGGACATGGCCTTGTACGTCAGGCACAGATCACCTCTGAGTAGGCGGTATGCGACTGAATAGAGCTGGAGTTTTTTCAGTCGGGCAGCATATGACATATGTTTAAGACCCTTTATCCTCTTGGTGAGGAAATTTTGGGGTCTTTCCAACTGCTGCAGGTGTCGGGTGATATACATCCCAAATGGGGTATTGTACTCAATCATTGGCCTGATAAGAGAAGAGTACAGGGGCACAATGACCTCTCTTGATCTAGATGTGAAACCCTTCATGATAAGGTGGGCAATATAGAAGGTCTTCCCAACCACTTTGGCAATGTGTGTGTCAAATGAGAGGTTACTGTCAACCTGGGTCCCCAGGCCCCTGATTACCTCTTCCGTACTAAATGGATTACCACCTATGTGGTAATTTGTCGGTACCTTGTTTTTCCCAAAGGGTATGACTATACATTTTTTGGGGTTCAGCTTAAGGCCATGGCTCTGGCACCAATTGTCCATTTCTATGAGGCCTCTCTGAAGGATGTTTGTGTCCGCTGGAGTATCAATTATGGCGCCCAGTTTGCAGTCATCTGCGAACTTTGTCAGCCACAATCCTCTTATGTTTGCGTGGTTAGTCTTGACTTTGTTTATTCTGGGTGGTGCTACCTCATCTAGGATTTTGAGAAATGTTGAATTGAATAATTCAACTGCTCCATGTAGGGGAATGTTATGTAATGGAGTCCAGTTAGTATGACATAAGATTTAATTTAGAGGTTCTGGAGAGAAATTGGACAGGTTTCTTATTAGTTTTAAGTGATGATTACCGGTCATTTTAGTAGTTTTGCGGATGGTGAAGGCTGGTAGGTGGTCACTGATAGTGTTTGGTAAAGTTCCAAAAGTGGAGATTTTATTTGGGTCAGACACAAGGATCCAATCTAAGGTTGAGCTGTGTTTCATTTGATTGTTGGGCCTGGTTATATCAAAAATTAGTTGGGTGTAGTTGTATAGATTGATATTTGTTTGGAGGTTTTGATTGGTGATATTTGACCAATTTATATTTACATCCCCTAGTGTGATAGTTTCATTTTGAATATGTTTGGATGACCAGGCTAGAATCTCTTCTAGAATGTGAATGTTATCACCTGGGGGAATGTATAAAACTATGATGCATAGGGTTTTATGGTTATTTAGTTTTAATATTGTAACTAAGAGTTCAGTAGGGGAGAAATGTGGAATGGGTTTTGAGTAGGGAACTATGGTATAGCTACTTGGGTATATTAAGGAAACACCCCCAGCCCTTTTTGTGTGGTCTGTCATTTCTAAGGCATGGATAGTTGGGGGGTAGGAATTCTGTATTATTTATGTATGGCTTCAGCCCTGTTTCTGTCATAGCTGTGAAATCAGGTCTGTTTAGGTGTAACCATGCATGGAAGTGGGGAATTTTGTTTTTAATGCTTTGTATATTAATGGTAGTAAAGTTTAGCGATATGGTGGGATTTGGTTGATTTTACATTTTGGAAAGAGGCCCTGGGTTTGGGTGCATATCATTTCCAAAAAAGAAAAAGCCAGCAACTGTGAGCTGTGTTAGATATTATGAATATAAGGCTGAAATTAATTCTGTTGTAAATATGCGGAAAGAAAAAGCTTGCTTAAATGCAGAAACAGAGTTTAGTAATATGTGATCAGCAACCATACTAAATGACCATGGCTTGGAAAATAAGGAATCTGCTGAATGGCCATTTTTCCCTTACAGACTTAGAAACAGGATCCTGTTTTTAAGTCTGTAAGGGAAAAATGTCCATTCAGCAGGTTCCAAGCCATGGTCATTTAGTATGGTTGCTGATTACATATTACTAAACTCTGTTTCTGCATTTAAGCTTTCTTTCAGCATATTTACAACAGAATTAATATTCATAATATCTAACAATTCCATCCGTTTTTAAACATACTCAAAACATTTTATATAGAAAACACATTAAGAAACAAACCTAAAGTCTTCTTTTGATACAAGTCAAAATGCAATTTTACATAGTTAATACAATGATATTAAGTATTACTACCAAAACTGAATGTATTTAACAACTTTTTCTTTTGCAGACCATTCTGTGAAATTATTTTATCAGTTATGAGCTGTGTCTGCATTAATGCTATTTTTTTTAACTTGATCAATTTATTCTTTTGCAATCACAGAATTTAATTTATGACTTAGAACTGTTCCATTAACTCTTTGCAACTGTTGAATTAACTATAAGAGACAAGAACCATGTGCTACTGCAAGCATTTATACACTGAGATATGGTATCTGAAGTTGTCAGCTACTGATCAAGCTGTTGTTTATCCTGAAAATGCAATTTAAGATTAAGCAATCTGCAAAATGCTGTAACATCTTGTGCAAAAATATCTTCAGATACAAAAAAAAAAACGGGAATAAAAGAAAGGCCTTTATTCAATAAAGCTATTTGTGATTCAGTTAGTGATGCATCAGAAATGTTTAAGACATTGGTTTTGGCATGTACATTTATTTGTTGGTCAACAATTCAGATTCCCCCACCTCCAAATGTAACAACAGTGGGGCCCCTTTAGGCCATATAAGAGGGGAGGCAGGAAACATCGGAAAGGTCCAAAGTTTGGAAAATCTTACGGAATTGTTGACCAACAAATAAATGTACATGCCAAAACCAATGTCTTAAACATTTCTGATGCATCACTAACTGAATCACAAATAGCTTTATTGAATAAAGGCCTTTTTATTCCCGTTTTTTTTTTTTTTTTGTATCTGAAGATATTTTTGCATTTTGCAGATTGCTTAATCTTAAATTGCATTTTCAGGATAAACAACAGCTTGATCAGCCAGCCGACAACTTCAGATACCATAAATCCACCTTTGTTCCACCCATGCATCCCAGAGTAAGTCTTTTTCAACATAGTGTTCTCAAAGATCTACATTTTACTTCCAACATGATCCCACCTATGTTGAACAACATTTCCCAGAGTGATCTGAATAGTTTACAACAACTTATTGACAACAAAGAACTGGTAATCATATCTGCTGATAAGGGTGGTGCTAAGATGGTTATGAACTGGACAGATTATGATGCTGAGGCTCATAGACAGCTGGATGATGCTAGATATTACACCAAAATGCCTTTAGATCCGACATCCATGTTTAAAAAACAAATAGAAATATTTTTAAACTCCGCAATGGAAAATGGCATAATTTCATCTAATATTCTCAACCATCTTACAATTACTGATCCGGCCAGTCAATACATTTATTTCTTGCCCAAAATTCATAAAGATCTTTTGCATCCTCCAGGCAGACCAATTGTGACTGGAAATGGTTCTCTTACCGAACCTCTTTCCGAATTTTTAACCAAATATCTTAAACCTTTGTTTAAGTGGGTAAGATCACAGATCCAAGATACTACTGAATTTTTGGGCATCATAAATGATATGCAAATTGAAGATGACTGGTGGCTTTGCACCTTGGATGTTAGTGCATTATACACTAACATACCACATTGGGCAGGTTTAGATGCCATTGAATATTGGCTATACAAATCACAATTATACAAACCTGGGTTTAATACTTTCCTTATATGTCTCACTGAACATGTACTCACTTAGAATGTGTTTTATTATGGGAAACAATGTTACCTCCAGATACGAGGTACTGCAATGGGTGCATCCTTTGCCCCAATATATGTGGATTTATACATGGCATATATTGAGGAACAAATTATCTATGATGATGCTCATAATCTCTACTTAACTGAGATTGATATTTGGCATAGGTATTTGGATGACTGCTGGATGGTGTGGAGGTCTGATGTTGAATACTTACAGGAATTTGTTGATTATCTCAATGACAACAAATGGGGTTTACATTTTACGATGAATTTTGATCAACATCAGATTACTTGCCTAGATGTACTGATAACTAGGAATACAGATAACACCTTCAGCACACAGGTATTTAGGAAACATCCAGAATAAAACACCCTACTACACGCATCCAGCTTTCATCCAAAACATATAGCCAAAAACATCCCTAAGTCACAATTTATCAGAATGAGATGCATTTGTTCAGATGACAATACATTTCATGCTTTTCGTCATGATATGATTGACAGGTTTAAGGAAAGAGGTTATAACATGGGTCATGTTATTACTGCTAGCAAACATGCATCACAATTTAATAGGGATGATCTTGTCAGATACAAAAAGAAAACTCATACAAATACTAACACTTTAAGATTTACCATGACTTATGGTAGAAATACCAATAAATTGGTTGATGCTCTCAACAGACATTGGAACATTCTCTTAGCAGACACTGGTTTGTCTCAACATTTATCTGAAACTTGTCTTTTTTCATTTAGAAAAGGCAGAACTTTGGCAGCACACTTTAATCATTACAAACATCACTCAGAATCTAAAAATCTGCATATGATTCAAACTTCTATATTAGGTGACAAACTTGTGGGCTGTATGCCCTGTGGACATTGTACCAATTGTAAGTTTGTTTTAAAAACAAAACATTTCTCTAGTAATAATACAAGCAATATATATGATATTCAGTTTTTTGCAAATTGCAATACAGACTGGGTTATATATATGGCTTCTTGCAGTTGTCACGCATTTTATGTTGGTCAAACATCTAGACCGGTCAAACTACGTATATCAGAACATCTTAGTGATGTCAAGTGTAAACGGCCAAACAATGCTTTATACAAACATACCCTCAAACATACCACAGCTAGTTTTCATTTTATTATCATTGACAAAATAATAGGGGACAGAACTAACAAATCAGGATGGCATACTAAACTGAATGCAAAGGAGAAAAAATGGATTGTAAAATTGGGTGCTTTATTTTAGCCTGGTCTCAATGAATATTTATGAATATATATATATATACATATTCATGAGCTCACCAATGAAATTGTGTTATGAACTAAGCTTTATTACATAAGAACCTTTCAATAAGTTTTGTATTTTTACACTGATGAAGGTTAGGCAAACGCCTTAGCCCAAACCGGTCTGTTTATGTGGTTCTTTATAATATATTAAATTTATTTTTACAGCTCACAGTTGCTGGCTTTTTCTTTTTTGGAAATGTTATGTTACTAGCCGTGCATTCGCCTCCGTGCAGGGGAAGCTTTTCTTTGGGTACATATCCCCACATTTGATTAAATTAGAAAGGGTGTTTTGAGTGGAGTGGTGTGGCTGTCTTTTGGTTTACTGGCAGTAATAATGTTTGGGATAGTTATGGTAGACTTTGTGTTGTTGGAAGATTTTTACTTTGGCTAGTAGAAATGTGTCTGTAGACAATATGGTTGAGCCTATTGAGGATTAAGTAGGAAGGGTTTGTGTGTAGGTAGAAGTTGAGTGTGTACGTTTAAGAGGTATGTGATTTGTGTCATGCGATGTTAGATGGAAGAGTAGATAGAGATGAAAGGATATAGTTGGAATTATTGTAATACTGTGGAGCGGCATAGTGGTAGAGAGGAAAAAATAAAAGAGATAGGGAGAAAAAAATTGTAGTAAAGAAAGAGGAGTAGAGATAAAGAGGTGGGTGAAACTTTAGTAGGAGGTGTATAGCTGTTTATGATGTATATAATTGAAAGAGAGTAGATGTAGGGATTAGTTAGAGGTTTTGCAAGGAGGTAAAGATAGGTAAAGAATTAGTAAGGTGGTATGTAGATATGCAATATGCAAAGTTGAAAAATTACACTACAAGATGAAGCACTTTTAACAAATAAGTACTCTTACATATACAAGATTACAATATCAACAAATCATCCACAACATGTAGATTATAACTAACAAATGTAAAAAAAATATATATATATATATATATATATATATATATATATATATATATATATATATATATATATATATATATAAATACCCTTATGTCTAAGATGTCATCACAAGACTGTACATTGAATTAACAGAAAGAAAAAATCTAAGTCCAAGCATAAAGTCCCAAAAGGGAAACAAAATCCAGGATATGTCCTGGCAAACAGTACCTTGACACAGCAGTAAAGTGTCTCAAAGTTTGGACAACATCGTCGCTTGAAGTAATCACAATTGCAGTAGGGATAATAATGAAGAGAATCAATCCCTCTAGTAGAATTCAACACTCAAAGCTTCCCAAAAATAGAACCAGCAGTGGCTGCCTCCTAATTATAGTGACTACTATAACAAAAATACAAATAAAAATACAACTTTGCTGCATATGCCCCAAGGAAAGAGCCAATAGTAAATATAATTGTTGTCTGAATAACAAAAAACAAACCGATCCCAAGTGACATTGGATCCAAAAAACACCAATTCTATGAGGCTAACATTAATTAGGAATTATATGCCCGATCGGACCTGATGATATTATATCATAATAGGAATAAAGGGTGGAAAACCCTATATTTTAAGTCAAAATACTATATAGACATGTCTGCACCTAATAAACACAAGGTATAACACAACTAATTTCCCCATATAAATTCAAAAAAAAAATGGGAGAAATTTAGAAGAAACAAAAGGTACCATTGAACAGTGGAGAGGGAAACAATGGAGCCCTAACAACAGTGAAACATGCATACAATATAAAACAACCTTTGTTGTTTAAATCAGGAGAAGATTAAACAGTTTCAACAACCAATATGCCCCAGGTTTATAGTACACAAATGCACTCTATGATTATCATAGGAACATATATAAATCACAGGAAAGCCTTTGTCAAAAAGTATTTGTTAAATCCTAAATGAAGATGATCACAACAAAAACATTTCAAATGCTCTTATATGAACAATATAGTATTCCACCCCCAAAAGTCTGTTGATGGGATCCAAATTATTTATTAATTGTAAACCCTCCATGTTTTCTTCCAAATTTACCATTTTGCAGAGGGATTATTAGGGGGAGAGCAACAATCTGATCCAAAATCGGGGACAGTTGAGAGGTTTGGATATACCTAATTCTATAAAGTGATTTATTTTCTTGTATCTCTCGACCTCTTAATGCAGGAACACTGGACAAGGCCAAATATATTGGGGGAACATACAAACAGTACTAAAAATTGCTCTTGCATAAACTTAGTTGACAGAATGATAGGTCTTGCTTTAGCATGCATTTTTCTGAAGGGTATGAAGTCTGAAACTCAATGGCTGTCATTATTTAGTGACTTAATTCCTAAATGATTTGCCAGAAAACCACAAATGTTATGAGGAACAAACCAAAAATAAGAAGCAGAAATCTATTCATTTTGCAAAAACTTGGACAGTTGAAAAGTACAGTTCAGCTGGGGCTGAGTTTGCCACCCTTCCCCCTCACAAAATCATGATCAAATGGGGCTCCCCTCTTGCAGCTCTTTCAGTGTCCCATTATTTGGCTATTTTGCCCCATTTACCATAAACACTATTATGTGCATACTGCTTTACTTCTATGATGATTTGGATTTCATTTAAAAGTTTTATTTTGTATTTTACATCACAACCACTAATAGACATCTGCTAAACAAAGCAATACAGTTTCACAATGAAAATAGACTTGGCATTAAAACTTCTCTGTCTTCTCTAAGGGCATTTGAAATGCATTGTTTTGAACATTTTTCCAGTAAACAATGAAACAAAATGCATGTACTAATAATGACAAAACTGCCCAATTCAGAACATTTCCACCATAAAAGTCTACTCACTGTTCTACAATCCACCAGTACCAGTAACTATGCACACTCTCTGCAGAAGTAAAAGTTATCTAAATAATTCCACATTAAAGAGATCTGTAACTAATGAAGAGGTTGCTGCTAGCCCACAACTTTATATTTCATTTTTTCATCTACAAATAAAGTGCTTGTTGCTCTTGAGGAATAAATTGCCTATGCTACATTACAAAAATGATAAGCTATTAATATTGCAATAGGGAATGGATGGCAAACTGATAGGTTCATCATTACTAGGTATCTCCACCAAAGAGGACATTCTCAGGATTGCAGCATCCACCCCCTTTAAAAGTACAACACAGTACAGTATCAGTAATGCATCTATATACTGTGGGAGTAGAACCCACAGTCTTCTGCATCAAAAGCAAGTACACTACCTGTTGTGCTATTAACAATGCAAGTAGGCATAGCATAAGCAGCACTAAACTTCTCTTCAAGCTCTCAGCTCCTTGTAAAATGCACTTGACACTAAACTGTATCTCTCAACTTTAAAGCACAAGAAATCTGGAAAAAGACAACATTTATGGGGGGAGGGGGGGGGGGCAAAAGCCCAAAAATTAGGGACATGTTCTAAACATTGCTTGCATAATCTTAAAATGTTGCTAGAATAAAATGCTATGTTACCACCATGCATTTCACTGCCAAGTCTTGAACCCAGGACCCTGTGCACTACAGTCAGATAAACGTACCACTATGCAAAATTATCTGTTTCTCAAAAGACATGTAGACAAACTTAAATGGCTATGATTTAGTGAATTCAGTTCTCACCATAGCTCTCAAATTTTTTAGCACAAAACACCTAGACAAAACTAATAATGGGGGGATACAGCCCCCAAACATATTCAGTGGATTCAGTTCTCACCATAGCTCTCATCATGTTAGCACAGAAAACCTGAGCAAAGCCAATAATGGGGGAATACAGCCCCCAAAATAGGGAAACATTTCAAATATTGATCTTATAAACAGAAAATTGCAAGAATAAAAGGCTTTGTGTTACCATGTACTTTCTGAAGAATATGAAGTCTGAAATTCAAATGCTTGCCATTATTTAGTGAATTCAAAATCCAGTAAAAACACAGATTGTATGAGGAATGGAGCAAAAATATGAGGCAACAGTTTCATAAGTGTTGGTGGGTAGGAAATTCAAGCTCTTTCAACCTACGCCCAAGGTGCAGGGTTTCAGTCTAGTCACCAGGTATATTTCCTGACTTCTTTCTAGACACTGGGGCATTACACACACACACACACACACACACACACACACACACACACACACACACACACCCTTCTGTTAGTATAAACAAGTACCTGCAGGGCAGAGTTTTAGTCCACAAACCTGCAGATTCATTATTCTAGCCAGTCAACCATGCTCCAGTTTCAAAACAAAAGTCCAGAGAGAGCCAAAGTCCTGTCCTTCTCGCGAGAGCAGGCTCCAGTCTACAGACATTGCAGTCTGATCCACAACTGCATAGACTTCTGGGATCTTTGTTGTTGCAGACTGTCTTCCTAATCCAGAATGTCTCACCAGCAGAGCCCGGACTCGGGAAATGCCATGAGTGTGCATGTGCAAGTTCTGGGACTCGGGAAATTCCATGAGTGTGCATGTTTGAGTTCCCCAACTCGTGTTTGTTGTTTTATTTATTTTTTCTTTTGTATTTTATTTTTTATTTCTTTTGTACAGCTGGGGGGGGGGTTTGCAGTCCTGCAGCCCAATAGCATGAGCCACCCCTGGACATAGTATGTACACACAGATATCCAGGGTCAGTCAGCCTTGAGTAAAATGTAGTCATAGGCATTATCTCCATAGCACCAACACCACCTACTTACTACCTCTGCTCTACTCCAGTGCCCTCCAAGTTGACCTGATCATGACCTCCCCATACTGAGACATTCAAATTACTTTTTTCCCTTTTTCTTTTAATATACATTGTATTACTTTTCAGTTTCTTTCCCCATTTTTTTCAAAACAGACTGATTGACCTAGACTTTAAATTAATAACTCTGGGGGGAAACCCAACTAAACAGAGATTCTGGTGCTGCCAAACTCAAAAGGCCGTGGATTATCACATTCTATAAGGTACATATTACAGCTTTTTCCAACCTTGTACAAAAGACACTCTGCATAAGCCTTGTCTGATAGCTGTACACACGTTTACTTGCTGTCATCTTAACTGATTTGTATTATCTATTGACATCTTTGTTACTGAAAATGAAGGGTCATTCCAGTAATCCCACATGAACGCACAAAAATCTACTTATTATTATCACTACAGTCAACACCTTCTTAAAGTGCAAAATGGTTCCACACATCTGACAACTGGGTGCTTTAATCAAAACGACATGTAAACATTTTGAGTAGAAGAATGCGCAGTAGAGTATTGTGTGAGGCTACACATAAAGGTAGAGCTGATATTTGCTCAGTGAGTGACTTAGGATACGTAGTTTAATCAGATAAGGTTACAGACATATGATACACTGCTTTTCAGTTCTGTTATTACACTTATTTTACTTCAAGAAATGAAATGCGATTAAGATTAATTCTCACTAGTAAAAAAAAACTCCATGGGATGCAAATGGTTCATAATCCATTCAAACATTCCCAACCCAACTAAAAGATACATAACCTTGCATACTGCTTAAAACTTTGCATGACTCAATGTCTGTCCCTTCCCCTCTTTGGGGGGTTAACGGCAGCATGTACAGTGGACTAAAAGCAATGAAGCAGCATGCTGGAATTATTTCAGTAAAAGATAACATATTTTATTATTTTTATTTATTTTACATTTGTTGACCAGGATAGTCCGACTGGATGCATGTCCATTTTCAGCGGAGGCCTGGGGAGAAAAGCTCCAAGGGTAAGCAGATACAGCATTACATAATACCAGCATTACATATTACAAACAGACTATTTACAGTGATTACATAAGTAAGCAATTTAAACAAGTTCCACAGGTTAGAGTTAATCTCGAGCGTAAGTCAGGATTAAATTAAATTACACAGTAAGCTGGTTAACAGATTTTTACACATTGTAGAGAGAGTTAGCCAGGCTTGATACATTGACATAGCCAGCTGACATATGACAACCCTTGTCCTCCTTCTTTACCACTATTGTATTACTCTGTAAGTTTTCTTCTTACTACTGTGAGCAGTACAAAGATAAAGATGACAAAAGTATAAGTTAAGATGTAAATTGATGGATTTTTATACATATTTTACATCATGAATATAGGAGGCAAACTTATCAAAATTTGCACAATTAATTAAATACATAGGAAAAATAAGCATTTTAATTATAAATATTCCCAGCTCCCATGAGTTTATTTTATATGGGCTTCCTCTACCTGAAATACTTTTTTGTAGTCCTCATAAAGAAATTGCCTAGAGCGTATTACCTAGAGTAAGGATCCACTGCTACTTTTACCACCACCGGGCACTTACTAAGAATTTAACATATCAGAGGCTGCTACTTTGGTATGCAACTCAATCTAAGCCGCCAGGGAGACCACATCTGTACCCGAATCAAATGCACTTACCAAATGGGCAGTGTATCAGCTGTATTAGTAATGACTTGATACAACCTTACAGATGCACTCTGAGCTCATTTTGGAAAATCATTCTAACAGCTAGTGAATGTTTTTTCAATCACTGTGTAGGGATGCACTTTTCAGTAAAAATCATTCTTAACAGATTAGTGACTGTGTTTTTCTATTGTTTGGGGAGTTAAATAATGAATGATGCTGTAACAGAAAATAGTTTGACATTGGATATCTTCAATTATCTGTGAACTAATGCAATGAGAACAGCAGTCTTAGTGCAAATTCAAGTTCTAAATAAATTATGAACTATATAATATAAATGAAAATCTGGGCTGGAAGAAACAGGTGTCCCCTTAAAACTCTGGGGGATGATCAGCACATATAAAAGGGTACTAAAATGTCTGGATTCTGATAGTAGAAGATGATGGCAAGCTTTGTTTATTGGGCAACCAGACAGCTTACTGAAACTTAGATATATTAAAAAAGTAAGAGCTGAGAATGGTTGCCATCACAGGAGCAGTGATAATACATTAAAATACCTGACTTGCATAACTTGAATAATGAAGGGAGTAACAGAACTAAACAAACAAAAACAGGGAGAAAATGTGGTTGTTGTACAAATAAGAAAGGATGAAGATTCTGACCAGAATAAACAAAAGTCACCAAACATTAAATTTTGTAATAATTGCTCAGTGAGAGTGTGTGCCAAATAATAAATTATCTTTACAAAGCAGACCTGAGTGGGGAGTTCTAAACTACAAAAATGCGGTCATATCTCCATACACTATGAGTATAAGTAGACTGGAAAATGTGGTTGAAGGGGACTAACCTAACGTTTAACATGACTATTGGTACAGTGGTGCCCCCATTCCAAGAAACTGGGGAAGTATCAAAAGGTAACGCAGTAAAGAATAATAAAAGAGGTAACACTATAATATGAGTGTGGCCCTGCAAACCAATATACAAAAAGATATGCTCACAAAAGGGTAGCATTGATAGATGAAGAGTCAGTGAGGTATCATGCAGAAACAACCAAGAAGAAGAACCAAGAGTGGATTCTCAGCATGTCCCAGTCTCTTAATGGCTCCTGGGTGTTTGTATGACTGAATCATTCCTAATAATTTAAATGGCCATCTGAATAATCTCCTAGTAATATAAATGATCATCTACCTTTTAGAACCTTTTACTATTGACTTGTCCTTTCTTGATAAAGGGTGAGTCAAATGTATTTACTTTTTTTTTTGGCTCAACAGTTTAGGTTCATAGATGATTACTAGGCTAATGGCACAAGAGGCTTTACAAGCCTAGCCAATAGTACCCAGGATATGACAAAATTATATCTCAATTCCCGAGGTATGGGATGAGGTAGTATCAGGGTAGTGGGTCTTTGGGTGTTGGAGCCCTGAGCCATTTTACAGACTGCCTCTATAAATAAGGGACATGGGCAGTACCCCAGGAGTGAATGTACAGTTCCCCAACCATTTATCAAAATTCTTATTGAAGGGAATGAGGGATGGGCTTTTTTTATGAAGACAAAGTATTCCATAGACGAGGTAGTTTTTAGGACACAAATTTGTCTCTCCAGCAAGTTCTGTTAGAGTCACAAATAAGATCCAAGTCCATGGAATGTGTAACCCTTGTATAGTTTTTCTTGTAAATATGTAACATTTTCATCAGGGGTGGATCAGAGAATGCATTGTAGGTCAGGCATACGTCCCCTCTCAATAAACAACATGAGACAGAGTAAAGGGATAGGGCCTTTATTCAGTCTGCATAAGATATGTGTCTTATGTTTTGTATTTTTTTAGTGAGAAATCTCTGGTGCCACTCCCAGTTGGTGTAATTGCCTGTTTCGATACATGCAGAAGAGAGCATTGTACTCAATTATGTGCCTGATAAGGGCCAAGTAGAATGGCACTATGACACCCTTTGATCTTGATGCCATGCCTTCACTTATAAGTTGAGCCAAACAGAAGAATTAATTCACTACCATAGCTACCTAGTGTTCTACATTTAGGCTTCTTTCTATCTGTGTTCCTAGGTCCTTCACCACTGGGTCTAATTTTAGGGTTGTGCTATCAATATTATAATCTGCAGGATTATCTGATTTCCTGAAGGGTATGATCAAACATTTTTAACTCTTTAGTCTCAGACCATGGTTTTGTCAGCAGTCGTTTGTCATTTTTAGGTCTGTTTGTAGGATGTCAATATCATTTGGGGATTCAATGATTACTCCCAGCTTACAAACGTCAATACACATGGCAAGTCAAAGGTCCCCAACATTGGCCTTAGGCATCTTCTATGACCAGTCATATGATAACCAAAACCATTCATTTTAACTGTAGTGTTACAGAAGACTATCTATTTATATTATTGAAAATATTATTCATTTCATATTTTCCATGTTTTAAGAATATTTAGTGCTACAAATAAAAGGCTAAAAGGAGGAAAAGCTATATACCTGTGCTATGAACAAGTGCACTATACCGTCTGTGCATAAGGGAGACTTATCTTTTCTCTCAAACCTGAAACCATTTGGCCTTCTATTTGCATTTAATAAAGTTTGAAAAAAAATGTCTATAATTAACTATACGCATAACCATTTGACAAAAGCCTACTAACTCCACTTTCCATTATTTCTCACCAAGCCAAGAAGGTGACACATCTCTGTTATCAGTAACTGACTCAGTCATGGCAAAACAAAATAGGAATAAAATAAAGACATTTCTATCATTTTCTTTTCAAAATCATTTAATGCTATGTATCATACTACTGTTCTTCTGGATCTAATATTTAATGGTGTCCAACCATAATGCACATTGGCCTGTTTTCCAGTTATTTTTGCAATGGAAAGAAATCAAATCAACTAATTGCGCATCTGACTCTTATAGCTCCAGTTCTCTGCAGTGTTTCAAGGATTTCTTTTTGATATTTTATGTTTTATTTTTTTTTTTTTTGTCAATTTTTTTGCATTATTTGCCCCCAGTGCCTGATCATCAGCTCACTTCATGGCCAATCACCCGCTTGTTTCCAATCACTTGGGTAAGGGTCAGCCAGGAGGGGTCATCAAGGTTTTCTCATTTATTTTCCCATATTCCTAGTACACACACCCAGTGATGCATATAGGAGGAATGTGCAATGGGATGATAATGAAGGTTGACCCTTCATTTCCTCAAGGGGTGTTCCCTCAAGGGATCCCTGGCCCACACACCTTAAGGCATGACAGGTAAACTTCCCTTCTCCATTATGAAGTTAGCACCACCAAGTGTACCCCTGAGTGTACACAACCACTCTTCCCTGGGTGTGGTGAGTAGGCTATGCCCCTTCACTCTCCCCCCTCCCCTGCCTAGCTCCTCCAGTTGTGGGGTTGATAGTCAAACCCCACTCTCATGGGATGCTGTCACAAATACCTTCCCCTGTGCAATACATCCTGGCTGGTTCTCTTCGGTTTTTTGCTCTCATAAATGAAATGGGATCTATTTGCCATAATTAAATATTACCTCAGTGCAGATGATTCTGCTCTACTTTGTCCTGCAAACTCAGTCTCAGAGGACCAATGTAAACTATATTCTGCTTTAATTTCTTTGCAATACCCCCTTTAGGATAAGTCATTTCCTTAGCACACACAAATCAATATTCATATTCTTTACTCTTTAGGTCAACCTCTCTATAAAAGTGTCACAAATAACATTATATTTATAGAAGGCACTTGACAAGGAGTAGTTGTTAGCACTGAACAATGTTGTGCTATTTTGGATGATGAACTGAAATCTGACTTTCTCAAGATAAATAATATCAGTGGTAGTAATAAGCTAATCGACCTTTTTGTTTAGAACAAAGCATTTTTTACATATAACAAAAGAACAACACTTGTTCAGGCAAACAGCTTTAATAGATAATCTTGCAACCCTTGTTCAAATGAGTATTGTCAAATAAAATAGCTAACACATTTTCAGTGGACATAACACTTAATCAATACTACTGCATAATTAGTGGATATAAAATAGCTTCATCTTAAGCACATGATCCAGACCTTCTTCATAAGTTCATAGGCAACTGCTAGGCTAGCTGCCCTTGTGGAGTGTTTTAAGCCTAGCCCATTTTCCTTACTGAGAAAAAAAAACTTTACACCTCTTCTGTGAGGAAAATGCCTTAACCATTATGCATCCTGACTTTTTTGACCATCCATAAAGGCAGATGTTCTCTTAGATTCACCCTCATGATTAAATGTACAATATCCTTCTAAAATGTTTTAAATTATATTTGTTTTATAACACACAACATATACAGTTGTTAAATTTGAGTACTCTTGAACATTCTTCCAGCAAGAAGTAATTAATAATAAAAGCATTACCCATTTAAAAGCATTTCAACCATAAAAGACAACTCAAATTGCATCCTCATAATGTACCAATCTATACACCCATAAGTTAAATCCAATTGACTCTGTACAACTCAAATGTCCAATTGTGATTTAAAATAAATGGCCACAGTAAAGTATTCCAACTTGCTATGCTCAATTGCACGTTAGTCCTGCAAAGTAAATGCATGCTTATGTAGCTTAATCAAAACAACAGGGTCAGTCATTCTCATCCACAGATTGCCCCCATACCCAGCAATTATAGTCCCCATACCCAGTAAATATAGCCTCATTGTTGACTATGCACACCTCAGATGTTCAAGTACAATAAAAAATAATGAAATAATAATTGCACACATAGTAATGTAAACAAAAAGTAGAGTTAGTCCAGAAAATAAACTAGTAATCCAAAAACCGGACAAAGGAAAGGTTCCACACAGTTGCTGGTAAATTGCAGTAGTTTAATTCCACAAATGTGAAAAATACATGCGTTTTTGTCTGAGTATCCCTCAGACTTCTTCAGAACAAACACTGAAACCCCATACTGATTAGTATAAATACACACATCAGTTAATCAATCAAGTTAATCCTCCAAGCATTAAAGACACAAGACGAAATACACATCTATAAATATTGTCAGAGAATAATAAAAAATGTATATATGAATAATAAACATTGGAATGTTATTTCCAACAAAGAACAGATTACTTTGACTAGTAGGCAAAAAACCTTAACAGCCAAAACTTACACCAACTGTAATTCCCAGGGCCTGGTATATTTAGTAACCTGTGATAATTGTGACAGTTTCTATGTTGGCATAACTGAGAGACAATTAAAGCATAGAATATATGAGCATATTAACAATGTCAGTAAATGTAATGTAAACAATGCTCTATATAAGCATACTTTAATGTCCAAATGACAACTTTTATTTTTTTATATTGGAAACTGTCCCCAAAGAATTGAGGGGTGGGCCCTGGGAACACAGGTTGGAATATAGAGAAACTTTTTGGCAGATCTTTTAGGAATCTAATAAAATGCCTGGTCTTAATGACCATATTCCACTGGCACCTTTGCTCAAATTGAGGGCAGCAAAACTATAAAAATCAATTATATACATGATATTTATGACTAAATGTACTTGATATGTAATTTTATACATTTTATATATTTTTTTTATTCATACTTTTTATATGTTTTTCAACATAATACATTTTTTATGTATACCTTTTACATGTATTGTACTTTTGATAATGTAGAACTTTTTGAAAGTTTTTAATTAAGTATTTTCTATTCAGGTTTAACCTTTTTATATAATCACAAAATGATTTTATGCAAGTTTATTCATTTATTCTGGGTATACATCTATTATTCACGTCCACAGTTTATTATTCATATATGCATTTTTATTATTCTCTGACAATATTTATAGATGTGTATTTGGTCTTGTGTCTTTAATGCTTGGAGGATTAACTTGATTGATTAATTGATGTGTGTATTTATACTAATCAGTATGGAGTTTCAGTGTTTGTTCTGAAGAAGTCTGAGGGATACTAGGACGAAAATGCATGTATTTTTCACATTTGTGGTGTTAATTAAACTACTGCACTTTACCAGCAACTGTGTGGAACTGTTCGTTTGTCCATTTTTTTGGATTACACATAGTAATGTATTTCAAGTTTGTTTCATACAAATGATGGTCAGAGAGTATACAAATGCATAAAAGTCCTGTAATGTCAGGCAGCTTAAACCAGGCAAACAGAGTAAGTTACATTCAACCACAGACAGCCCTCCACCCCAGTCCAACAGTTATTCCCACTTTACTGTGTATACTACAAACATCTGATTGTGATACCAAAATAATGGTCACTTAATGCACTTCAGTATTGTTTCACAGAAAAAGGAGCCCCCTCAGCAAAGTACTATTTTGCACATCACTTTACACAAATCATGTTAGTCCTGTAAAGCCAGTCCAAAATAATTGAGGAAACTAGAGCACAGCACACTCAGTCACACTTTATCCATAAACAGCCATATATCTCAACTTATTAACTAAAGAATCAATGACGGAGTCAAAAAATAATTGGAGAGCTGTACTTAATTTTTGTAAACTAGCACTTCATGTAATATGTAGGACAGCAGTTATAAAAATAAGGATATCCTTAGCAAAATGTGTTTCTCTGAGTGAGATGATGACATTGCTGCATTCAGCTTCACTGTGTGTGCTGTCCTCAGTAGGTTATGTCTACAAGCAATAGTACTATCATGCATGCATTCCAATAAGCAAGTAGGCATCAACATTTTTATTTCACATCCAAGTGATAATCTGTTTGCCTGTTCAGGAATCCATATTTACCAAGACTTTGACGACACGTATGCTTAAAAGTTGCTTGCATAATATTCTAAACTGGCTAGCTTGATGAATACAGAAACTAAAGGAATCTCTCCTGCAGATGCACTACATTTCACCTTTAAAAGTTGTCCTGTTTTCCACGCATTCATCTGAACATGCCATTCAACCACCAGATGTAAAAATTAAGGACACAGCCTTAGAAAATCAGGGGTGTTTGTCCAAAATCAGGGACACATAATTAGCATAAAATCTGCATTTTCCATAGCTTATGGTTCCTCCAATTTCCAGTAAGTTTTTGGGATATTAGGTACTTTCATGTACTTAGAGGGAATCTATAGACAGTGCAAATTTGAAAGGATTCCATGTGAGGACAAAGATTTACATGGGTCAGTAAAGAGATTTTTTTTCTTTTTTTTTATTTGCTAACCAGATAAATCCACTAGCCATAAGTGCTTCTTTTAAAGGGAGACCCAACAGCATTGTCAGGTTAAGTGACTTGAGTTGTACAAAAGGCAATGGGGGGAATAAAGAAACCAAACCCAGATCTACTGACTCATAGGCTTAATGCTCTGAGTTACACTCATCCTTTTAGATACACTAAAAAAAGGATGTTGACTACTAGAACAGTGTTTTAAATGCATAGCATAATCTAAGAGTAGCTACTGAAATCAGCTATGTGTGGCTCAGGGAAAATGCCATAATTACAAGGCACCATGAGACAGTAACACAAATGCATTTCCTTCCACCTGATATTAAACTGTAATATTAAGTAGTCACTAGATAAGCAGCACTGTGTATGACTTAAGTGTTATAAGTCTTTCTAACCACTTGTATTGTCAAGGTACAGACCAGTTTAGCTTTGGTTTCTGAGGCCAGAAATCCCAAAGCTAACATGTAAAAGTGAAAAAAAAAAACACTCAGCAGCACCACCACCATGTGGAAGTATCATTTACCCTGACCATAGTGTTTAGCTTGTCTTGGTAGTCAGCAGAAAATTGCTGTAACGTGTTTATGCTAGAAAACAGAACATGCTTAAATCAGAAAGAAAGAAAAACTCCAGAAGCCTTGATCCAGGTTGCAAAATCTGAATTACTTTATTGTGGGATGATGATTGCTACTGTATACATCACTATTATTATGCAAGTGCAGTTCCATCTGTACAAGCCAAGCATTTTGGGGGTGGGTGAAGATGGCCTTGTAACTTCTTCTGGTTGGACAGCTGAGGGAGCTGGACTGAGGGTGAGCCCTCCCCATGCCTGTGGATTGGATACTTGATGGTTGTCACTGAAAGAGTCATTCCAGCCTACCACCACCTCCCTATACTTACTGTAATAAGATCTAGATGAGAAATCTCCGGAAAAGTGAAGCGATCTAATCACTTAGTTAAAATAAGCATGCTGATCTGCAATGCTTTCATGCCAACTTCATCATATCTGTCCCTAATTATAACAACATATATTATCAGACCAAAATGAAAACATATAATAAAGAAATATATATATATATATATATATATATATATATATATATATATATATAGCAATCTACCACATCATAGACTATTTTAGCCTTTCTATTTGAACTTGACTGCACTTTTATTGGAGTGTGTGTGTGTGTGTGTGCGTGCGTGCGTGCGTGCGTGTGTGTGTGTGTGTGTGTGTGTGTGTGTGTGTGTGTGTGTGTGTGTGTGTGTGTGTAAGCAAATAATGTTAATGATGAAAAACAAAATGGTGGTAAGTGACAGCCAACAAGTATTCAATCTACAGGCATGGATAGGACTCAATCAGGTGGACCTGGGGAATGAAGACAAGAGCTGGTAGAAGTAGATGGTCAGCTGTGATAAAGAAAGAGGGGGAAGCAATAAAAGGTATTACAGAATATATTATGCAAGTAAATCGACATTTTTCACAAACATCTCTAGGCATAATGTAAAGCACAAGATTGTATGAGATGTTTGAATTGCGTTTACAAGGCAAAAATATAGTGACAGAAAATACAGCCATTCTGATAATCACATATACACCACCACAGATGAATATGTTAACAATAGTCAACACGTCATTATATCGACAACCTATCAATGTCAGCATGTCAACTACACAGTGTATTGATGAGAAATTCCAAGAAAAAAATCCAGATGACAAGAGGAACTCTTATAACATCATTTTGTGACTAACAAATGAAACTCAAATAACCATCACAAAAACATGCTTTTGTGTCGACAAAACAGATGTTAACTTTAATGACAGTCAACTAAAATCAAGGAACTGATATATAACACACAGTAACTCCATTGTTGCATAACTGTGACTGCAAGAAAAACTCTATAGACGGTACAACAGTTACTTTTGCATTAACTTATAAATCCTGCACTCATCAAAGAGTGCATTTAACACCTTATGACACCCTGAATAGCATTTGACAAGCTGTGCAATTGACAGAATGATCCTCTCCCCTCTGCAGTCACCTAAATGCAAACATTTATTTATTATTTTATTTATTTATTTCCAGTTTGATTACCGGGAAAGTCCACTGGGCCCACAGAGCCCATTTTCAGTGGAGGCCCGGGGAGAAAAACTCCATGAAACAGATTACAGTAAAGATAATAGTCCAATAAAAATAAAAGTACAAGTACAAATACATATCAAATAATACAAAGCGTGAACAATATTGCTCATAGTGGGAAAATATCATGCAGATACATTTTAATAAATTCACACAGTTAAAGTCAAAAGTCAAAACATGAGTTTTAATCTAATTCTGTCATTCCTAGTTGCATCTCTGCTGGATTTTCTATGCCGAGTACTAAATATGAAGAGAAAAACATTCTATTTATGTGTGAGATTTAATTATCTGCTGAGTCTTTGTGGGTCACACTGCTCTTACAACATACTTGCATATGCTTTTTTCATGCCTACCTTTGAGTGTTATAGTGCTGAAATCTCCCAAATAACTTGGCTCTATTTGTAAGCCCTTTATTAAATTAAAATCTACACAATGTTTTGCATTTCTAATTCATTTTAATGAATCATTCAATTTAATTTGCACAGAGACATATCCACAACTGTGAGATACAGAGAGACAGAACTAGTGAAAAGAATACAGTTTCATTCAGTATGCAGTTCGTGTGGGTACTGCAGAGGTAGGAATGCAAAAGTACAGCTACAGCATTCTTATAACATAAGCTTCACTACTGGTATTTCCAAGGAAAAGCACATGGCTTAAATCTGAAATTCATCCAGAGGTTTTATTCTGGAACTTCCAATGAGAGGGTTCAGTGTAGCTCCCCTAGATATCAGATGTAGTTAGAGCACCTCTCTCCACTATATTATATTATATTATATGATATTATATTATATTATATACTGTTTACCTTCATTAATTGACAACAGAAAGTCAATAAAATCATTTAGTTTTTTGAAAGATAGGAATTAGCTGTCTCACTGGAGACTTGAAGTATGTTCTAATTTGTGGAAATTTAGTTTTACTTGATTTTCTTATTTAAGCTGAAACAACATGCTCTCACAAAATGTTAACTGACATGCTGGCAACGTCCTTGCTTTTGGGCAAAGGAGGCAACAATCGAAAAGTAAAGCTAAAAATCCTATGGTTACCTGCAAGGTCCATGGGAGCCAGTCATCTTGAAAGTTTACTTACCCAAACACCTAAATGCCGACACATATTCCGTGAACCGCAAATACACCAAACCCCTAAACCGTGAAATTCAAAAACTCGAAATGTCATAGTTGTCCCATCCCACAGCCCGCTACATACTACCTACACAAACAAACTAAATAAACCACATACATACACTAACCAAAACCTTACTTCTAACCCTAAACTAAACCCTACTTCTAACCCTACACTAAATCTTTCATATACCACCAAGTATGCACTTAACTTAACCTGCACCCTAACCCTAAGGTCCGTAACTATCACACACTTACCTTAAAAAGCTATACCCAAACAAACTAAATAATCCACACATACACTTAATAAAACCCTACTTCTAACCCTACACTAAATCTAACATACTTTACCATCTATACACTTACCTTAACCTGCACCCTAACCCTAAGGTCCATAACTATCGCACACTTATCTTACGGAGCTGTACCACAGAAGGGCCAACCATGATGAATTGATGTTTCAGATTTCATGCTTCAGGATGATTGATGTTTTTGCGGTTTGATGAAGACGTGTCAGCGTTTAGGTGTTCTGGTAAGTAAACATTCGAGTTTTTAATATAGACCCATGCCAGTCATGTCCCAGATTAGAATTATCACTATGGAGCCCTTTTGTTTTTTGCAGTTCTAGTTACCAGGCTGCCAAGATGTCACCACCCCTAAGTCCTACAGTGTGAATAATCAACCCTTCTAAAGACAAGGGGTTTGAAGCCTTGAAAAATATCACTGTGCTTTGATAGAACTGTTAGATATTATGAATATAAGGGTGAAATTAATTATGTTGTAAATATGCTGAAAGAAAAAGTTTGCTTGAATATATGTATAGAGTTTACACTGTGCATTCATACTATATGTATAACAGACAGGCTTCTCTTCACAGCATCAGGAAATGCCTAAGAAAGCAATACTGGAAAACAAGCATTACATGATTTTCTTATGTTTGCAACAGACATCCTTTTTTATAAATTCAGCAATACGTGATGTTTTTCTAGTAGGAACAGCTTAAACAGATGTTTCCTTTCAGAATGGCATCCTCACATCAGCAAAAGTGCTTACATCACAAAAGGACAATAGAAGACATTATGTGACTTCCCATAGAAGGCCAGAAAAATATACTGAGGAAATAACAACCTCTTGTGTGCGTGACTAGCTCTGTATTTAGCTATTGTAGTAATTCAGTTATGTGAGAGAAGGACAGTGAGAGAAGGACAGAGAGAGGTATTTTGTAGAAGTCATCATTCATATCTGTAATGAAGGAAAACTTTGTAAATATATGCTACAAATCTGACAGACTACGTGTGGTTTGTTATAAAATAAGTTATCTATGACTGTGCTTATAGCTGCAAAATATATTTCTTTATCAATGTGCAATTTGAAAGGCTTGGTACTTTAAACAGACTACAGATGGAGTCATGATGTGTCTCTGATTCATCAGTAAGCAAGCAAGCAAGCAGAAGTAAGCAGAGAGCAGCACAATATAATTTTTCAATGGTGAACCTGACGTGATACTTTGGATCCAGTAAGCTCAATATAATTTTTCAATGGTGATCCTTTGACAACGTTCCTAGCCTGCATCCAAAAACAGGGGGAGTGAATGGGTAATGTCACTCCTGTAAAAGCACAGTAACGTTTATGTGAAGTACTTCAGATTTCTACAGTTCTCAACAGTTTGTAGCAATACAGTTTAATAGACGTCTAAATCCGGTGAGACTGCATTGCAGGAAGGTGGAGCAGTTCCATAAATTCTCCAGAAAAGGTACAAGACGAAGATGTAAGACTGAATCTGCCAGTTTTGCTGTACCAACTTCACAAGTGACTACAGAAACTTTTCAACCATCTACAGTAAAGCAGCTTGGCCATCTGCCTGTCTGTTGACTGGTAAGAAAATTATTCTGTGTTACATACAGTATGAATGCCATAGAGGTAATAATAATAACAGAATAAATGTATATACAGCATATTAGTAAATGTAAAACCTTATTAGGGCAAGTTAGTAGTAAGGCATTATGCAAATGAATTGCAATTTGATAGTAAGGCATTATGCAAATGGTTATAATATTTGACTGGTATCTGAAATAAAATCCTGTGTGGTATAAAATGTTTATTGTGTGTACAATGTCATAAAAATACAGTGCATGACATTATCCAAAGGTTAGACTGTACAGACAAAAATTGTAAAGGTAAAGAACCAAGAAAAGTTATTATGTTGACATTATATTCAAATGTTAGACAGTTATGTTCTGTCACCAGATGTAAAAGGTTTATTTCAGAGTTGCAACAACAGTCAAATCAGTTACTGATAGAAACTCAAGTACATTTTGTTACAAAGAAATGTAATACACTTCTAAAAGACAGACACAACGAGTTCAGGAAGCTTAGACAAGTTATACACACATCTTTTCAAAAGTGCATAGGAGTTTCAAATTCAGCAGAACAGCTTACTAAAGAATGTCAGAAAGACCATGCAACATCACAGGAAATTCAACTTCAGTTGCAGGATAAAGGCAATAAATTAGCTCAACTGACAAAGACTGGGAATTTCCTGCATACACAGTTAATCTGTGCAAAAGAAATATATTTTATAATATGTTTATGCTTTGAAAATGGTTAAACATACATGGTAGGATGGTAGGATCTGATGTCTGGACAAATCATTCTTAAATGTTTTACTTTCATTCAGTTAAAGCAAGACATCTATCAGTACTACAGTAAAGTAAAGCATATGAATGCCATTCATTAGCTTAGTCAAAAGGTAAACAAAACTGTTCTAGTATATTATAATATATAAAATTAAATAGTTAAATAGATGAGTAAAATTTAAAGTCACAAGACATGACATGCTTGTATGATATACATATACAAGACAGACATGCATGTGTGTTCTTTTCATCTAGAGTACATCTGTTACAATACACAGGCAGACAACAGCAAATATAAATAATATAAATATAAATGTGTTGGTTAAACTAATATCTATTTTGTTTTTTACAATTTGTTTATAATTATACAGTAACACCAAACAGTTAAAATTCTGAATTTTAAAAAGAAAATCACAGATGGTATTAGTCAAACAGTTTTTGTAAAATTAATGGCAGGACAGTTAAATAGTTAAATAGATAAATAAATAAAAAATACTGAAATCCATGTAAGGTAATTGTAAAATGATGTCTATTTATGTTGTATAAATGCATAGTTATGCAAATCACATTAAAGGAAAAATGCTAAAAGAATTAACTATAGTTTACAGAATATGAAATGTGAGCTCTAACCTTCCTAGACTGAATGAATAGTTACAGGAAATGCTGGAAAGATAAGATAAACAAGACTGATTGCCAGATAAGTAACTTGAGTTTTCTAAAACATCATTGTTATTAAAACATAATTGTTAAAATGTTTACAGGCAACACTATTTAGTAATTGTCATAAAATGCCACAATTGTGCATAGATGTCACTGATAATCTGTTTGCAAGTAAATGTTAAAAGGACAAAAACCTCAGTTGCATCAAGTACAGCCAGCAAATGGGCTATAGTATGCATATAGTTCAAATCAATTGTGCAGGAGGGTGTAAATACCTACTAGAGGTAGAGGTAGTAAACAGCAAAAGCTTTAGAAAAATTATCAAATCAGACAGGGTCTATAATAATGTATAACCATAGTCTTAGGCTGACATACATTCTATTTTTCACAGCATAGGGCAGGTAAACAGTGCTGAAGTACTACAGGGGAGGGGTACTTTCTCAGTACACTGACTGTATAAGAGGAGGGCACTTTCTCAGTTTTACACTGACTGTATAAACAGACTGTGACAAGGGTCTGAAATAAAGCTACATAAAAATAAATAATAAGGGTCTAAAATAAAGCTACAGGAAAAAAATATATCTCATTCATTCTTGACAATACTCTTTTAGGTAGAGGAAAAACAGGTATTAGTGTATTAGAAATACTGGTAAACTGGATTAAACCTGACAGGATAAGATATTTTACAAGTTGTTAATAGCTATCATAATGGTTATTATTTTATTGTTTAGAAAAACAAGAGATGATTTAAAATTGCTTTATTAAAGCTATACAAGAGAGAATAAAGATATGCAAAATGCATAAATGTTTCTAATAGCAAGAATGGTCACTATTTTTAATATTTTTTGGCAAAACAATGTTGGTATAAAAAACATCAATGTTTCTAATTGCTGAGTATGTAGTTTAAAATAACATGACATATGCATTTGGTGGCAATTCCACTAGATATTTCTAAAGAGACAAACATTTTCCAAGATTGTGCTTAATATTAATGTTATTAAATTTGTAAGATTAAACTAAATGTACTTTACAGTCTTTGTATGTACAAATGTGGAAAATTTCAGTACAAATGATAGTCTTTGTATGTACAAATGCAGAAGAATTCAGTACAAATTAAATGCATGTCTAGTAATAAATATGTGTGAAAAAACAAGTTTTAAAAAAAAATGGGTCCAGTATACCTAGTAAATTGAAATGCATAAATAGCAAACAGTCTGTGTAAATACATACTGATCAGGATACATTGTAATCAGTATTCAACCAAGATGTTAATGGGCAGTTCAAAGACATGACCACAATGTTATGGTTAAAATGACATTGAAACTGTATATTTTCAGCAGTGTATAAATGCTTGTAGTAGCACATAGTTATTGCCTCTTATAGTTAATTCAACAGTTGCAAAGAGTTAATGAAACAATTCTAAGTCATAAATTAAATTATGTGATTGCAAAATAATAAATTAATCAAGTAAAATTAAAACAGACACAGCTCATAACTGATAAAATATTTTCACAGAATGGTCTGCAAAGAAAAAGTTGTTAAATACATTCAGGTTTGGTAGTAATACATGTTTTCATTGTATTAACTATGTAAAATTGCATTTTAACTTGTATCAAAAAAATTAAAGGTTTTGTTTCTTAATGTGTTTTTTATAAAATGTTTTGAGTATATTTAAAAACAGAGGAATTGTTAGATATTATGAATAAAGGGTGAAATTAATTATGTTGTAAATATGCTGAAAGAAAAAAGTTTGCTTGAATATATGTATAGAGTTTACACTGTGCATTCATACTATATGTATAACAGACAGGCTTCTCTTCACAGCATCAGGAAATGCCTAAGAAAGCAATACTGGAAAACAAGCATTACATGATTTTCTTATGTTTGCAACAGACATCCTTTTTATAAATTCAGCAATACGTGATGTTTTCTAGTAGGAACAGCTTAAACAGATGTTTCCTTTCAGAATGGCATCCTCACCAACAAAGTGCTTACATCACAAAAGGACAATAGAAGACATTATGTGACTTCCCATAGAAGGCCAGAAAAATATACTGAGGAAATAACAACCTCTTGTGTGCGTGACTAGCTCTGTATTTAGCTATTGTAGTAATTCAGTTATGTGAGAGAAGGACAGAGAGAAGGACAGAGAGAGGTATTTTGTAGAAGTCATCATTCATATCTGTAATGAAGGAAAACTTTGTAAATATATGCTACAAATCTGACAGACTACGTGTGGTTTGTTATAAAATAAGTTATCTATGACTGTGCTTATAGCTGCAAAATATATTTCTTTATCAATGTGCAATTTGAAAGGCTTGGTACTTTAAACAGACTACAGATGGAGTCATGATGTGTCTCTGATTCATCAGTAAGCAAGCAAGCAAGCAGAAGTAAGCAGAGAGCAGCACAATATAATTTTTCAAGAACATTTTTGGAACTGTAAGGTTTAATTACATATAGGTGTTCATACATTTGCTGTGAAATTAATCTTAATACACACTTATTTATGTTATACATGTTTGTTTATTTGTTTAAGCAAGCAATAAGCACTATTTGCTGTTCTAGAGAAGTCTAGTAGCATGCATGTATGAAATAGCTACATTTGAATTAAATTGCTCATTTCCCCTACTTTTCTGTCTGTTTTTATTATGATGTTTGCATGTAATTCTGACTTGGGAGATGTTTTAGTTAAGTTTGGGAACAGGCTATAGATAGGTAGCTATACAGATTGATTGACTAAATGAATGTTAGCTCAGTAGGTGAAAGATGTGCAGGGAAGAAGCTGCACTTCACTGATTATTTTAAATTATTACAGAAAGACCATGGGATTTTATTGGATTTCCACAGTTTCAGGAAGCCCACTGGTGTGACTCCTTAGTGAGCATGCAAAATTAAGTCAAAACTGTCTAGTGTCACTGGTACTGCATCCCTTTTATCACCATACAGTGATGATAGAAAGCTGATTATAGTTGATCAAGGGAAGCAGGGGTCTACTAACCTCTCAACCTCTTAACAGAGGAAATCTGGACAAAGCCAAAAATAATGGGGAACAAAGACCCAAAAATAGGGACACATTTTAAATATTACTCTTATAAACTTAGAAAGTTGCTAGAACAGAAGATGTTGTGTTAACCTGTATTTCTGAAATATATGAAATCTGAAACTCAAATGCCTGTCATTATTTGATGACTTCAAGCCTCAATGAGTTGCCTGAAAATCAAACATTTTAACAGACCAAAAATTTGATGCAAAAATCTGGACATTCTGCAAAACTCTGGAGAGTTGACAGATATGGCCAGGTCTCCAGCTATAAAGTGAGCATGCTGGGGGAGGATATCTTTTTTTTGTGAGTTTTTAGAAACATTCTTTTGAATAATCTGCCTCACAGTTTTATGTAGAAAGCTGGTCTTTACAAGTCTAGCCTATACCTGGATATTATATTTCATATTGCAATGAAATCAGCAGAATTTCTTGGAATAGCTACCGAGATTGTTCATCTTATCAGTATATAAATGATATTAACTTTAACAACTTCTGGCTAGATGACTGAATCAAATGACTTAACCGATCTCCATAGCACAAATTCAGGATATTATCAGTTTGCACGTGAAAGGTAAACTGATAAAATTCTCTCTACGTAGGGGACTGCATTAGATTAGTGTGACTACAAGATATCTACTTAATTTAAACTACTCAAACTAAATTGAAGTGCTTAAGTCATTGTTACTGAATACAAAAGAGTACCAGAAACTACTCAATGTATAGAGATAACGTGTAATTTGTTAAAAACTGAGGTATTAAGGGCATCAATGCATGCCCAAGCAAAACCCATATGTAAAGAAAGTACAGCTGTGTAAAATCTACCATAATGGTAGATGTCCTTGCCTTCACTGCTGCAGTATTCATTACCATATTGGATTCCTTACTGTGAAAGCTTGAATGTCTGGCCAGTCTACCAAAGACTACTTGCTGCTTATTTAAAAGGTAAGGTGAATGCCACTCAAACACTCCTTGTGTAGCATAGGGCATAAAAGTGACATTCAGGCCTACCATAAACAGAACTGGTTAACCCAGTATAAACACCAGTCCAAGGAACCCAAGAGATAATCTGTACATCCAGGAAAGCAATATTGCAACAGTGAAAGCAAGGACATCTACCATTATGGCAAGATTTTACATAACTGTACTATGTCCTTACATTCACTGTTGTAATACTCATTAGCATATGGGAGAGTGCCAAAGCTCAAGAAGAAATTGGGGAGGTGAAGGAGCAGAAAATTCCCCTCAAAAGCCATGAAGAATGGCACTAGCAAAACCAACCCTAGCTCTAGACATACCATCTAACTTGTAGTGATTGGTAAAGGTATGCACAGAGGTCCAGGTAGCTGATTTAAGAATAGAGTTAGTATCTAAGCCCTTGAAAGAAAGCACCAGAAGAAGGGATAGATGTAGTAGAATGAGCCTTAACTGAAGGAGGGAGGCACTTGCCATGAAAAGTGAAGCAAAAGGAAGTAGTCTTAGAAATCCAAGAAAAAATATTTTGCTTGGATACGGCAAGCCCCAAACATGTAGGATGAAAAGAAACAAATAACTGATCCAGTTTTCTGATAGCCTTAGTCACAGCCAAATAAATTCTAAGCTGCCTATGCACATCCAAAGTATGCAGCACCCTCTCACTGTCAGATTGTGGACAGGGGAGAAAAGTAGGCAGATTAATAGACTGATTCAGGGATAGCTCATTAACCACCTTAGGCATAAAAGAAGGGTTAGCGCACAAGGATACCTTACCCTCATGAAAGACCAAAAAGGGAGGACAGCCCATTAGGGTTTACAACTCAGACACCTGTCTGGCAGAAGTAAGAGCTAATAAAACAACAGTCTTCCAGGAACAATGATGCAAAGAGGCTGAAGCAGCAGGCTCAAAAGGAACCTGTGTCAACTTCTCCAAAACAAAGTTAAGATCCCAGGGAAGAGGAACAGGTCTAAAATTAAGGATCCCTTTAAGAAATTATTTCACTTCAAATCTAGAGGGTAGAAGAGGAGACAGAGGCAAACAAGCAGAGACCACTGATAACTGGATGTTAATAGAAGAATAGGTCAAATCAGCATTGGGCAACTCACACAAATAAGAGAGATCCAAAGGAATATCTACAGTACGTGGGTTCAAGTTGTGAGAGAGACACCAAATAGAACACTTCTTCCATTTGGATAAGTAGGATTTCCTAGTATTAGGTTTCCTGGCCACCTGCAGGGCTTGCAGCACATCATCTGAAAACAATTGGCTATGAGGAATCAAAATCCTATCACCCACAATGTCAGTTGAAGAGTGGACAGGTGGGGCTGAATGAGAGATCCCTTGTCTTGTGTGATTAGATCCACCCTGTGAGGTAACTTGTGATGATTACCCTTGGCTAGATGCTGAAGTAGAGAGAACCAGTGCTGCCATGGCCAAAAGGGAGTCACCAACATGACTTTGTGACCATCCTGTTAAATTTTGAATAGAACTTTTGGAATTAGAGGAAGTATAAAGAAACATCCACTTCCAAGAAAATGAGAGGGTGTCCACCTCCCATGACCGGTACTCTGGCACAAAATAGAAGAAGTTGTCTCTTTAGATGGGAGGCAAAAAGATCTGCTTGAGGAGTACCCCACTGGTGGATAATGTCCAGAAACACATCCTTTTGAAGTATCCATTCATGGGACTGAGTTAAGGACCTGCTCAGAGTGTCTGCTACAATGTTTTGACTGGAAGGGATATAAACTGCCTGAAGAGTCACTTGATACTTGACAGCAAGATCCCACACCAGAACTGCCAGCTGGCAAAAAAGATAAGATCTCAAACCTCCCTCCTGTTTGTTGACATACCACATCACTGTGGTATTGTCTGTGAAAACCTTGAGAGGCCCTGGGGAGAAAAGAGGATGAAAGGCCTGAAGAGCCAGTAGAAGAGATCTCATCTCTTTAACACTGATGTGCTCCTTCTGCCAACAAGGCAACCACACCCCCTGTACCTTCAGAGAGCCAAATATTGCTCCCCATCCCATGTCTGAAGTGTTCATGAACACTTCCTGAGAAGGAAGAGGGTGATGAAAACGAATCCCTGGATTCAGAGACAGTTGCTCTCCTGAGACAAGGAAGACGAGGAACCACAAAGTGTAGAGGATGTGCATGCTGGAGCCTCACTGACTTTAGAAACCACTGAAAGTTTCTCATGTAAAGTTTGGCCAGAGGGAGCATTGGAATGGTGGATGCCATGAAACCCAGAGCTCTCAGAAACTCCCTGGTGGTAATGGAACTCAGTGGAGGAAGAGTGTGAAAGAAAGAAATGAGAGTTGAGGGCTTTGGAGTGGCAGAGATACAAGCATTAGCACTGTCTGAATCCAGCAACCCAGAAAAAACATGATCCTGATAAGGAGCCAGAGAAGACTTTTTGAAATTTATAGTGAACCCCAAGCTCTGAAGAAGGGAAACAGCAAAATTAAAATTTTGCAAAATGGTCCCTGGTGAGGATGCCTGAATCAATAAGTCATCTAAGTAAGGAAATTAAAGAAATATTTGGATCCCTTGAAGCCTGCAAAAAATAATCACAGGAGCAAGACATTTGGCGAACACCCATGGGGCAGGAGAAAGGCCAAAGGTCAAAGCAGAGAACTGAAAATACCAGGAAGCAACAGAGAAATGCAAAAACTTCCTGAAAAGATTTGATCAGAATATGGAGATACGCATCCTTGAGATCCAGAAACACAATATAGGCCTGAGGGAGCAAGAGAGGAAACAGGAACTGACGGGACAACATCTGAAAGGAAGGCACTTTTAGAAAGGTGTTTAGATGAGAGAGGTGTAGACTGGGTCACCAAGTGCCCTCTTTTCTGGGTACTAGAAACAGTCTGGAGTAACACCTCTTGAATAAGTACCCTGAGTCAAGAGATTTTGAAGAACCTCTGAGAAAAAGGAAGTTGTTCCTAAGGAGGCTGAGGAATGTTCAAAAAAGGAGGAAGGGATTTCCACACCATGAAGTACCCTTGATGAACGATCAACAGAACCCAATAATTCTGAGTAATCTAAAGACAAACAGAAAGAAAAAGATGAAGAGAAAGAGGAATATGTATGGGAAGAGATGTACAGTCACACAGCACCTAGTTTGTCTGGAAAGTAAGGCTTTGGAGTCCCTGAAAACTGAGTAGCCTTAGCAGGAGGAGCCCATTTGCCACTCTTACTACCTTTAGTAGAAGGGCAGGATTGCCTACCAACAAAGGCAGACTTAGCAGGATAATTTATCTGAAATATAGGAACAGGAGAAGCAAATACATGTTTAAGTTCCTGTAAGGCCTTACCCTTAGCCTGAAGGGACTTAAACAAATGAGCAGCAGCTTCCCCGCACAAAAGTTTAGAATCCAGAGGAGCATCCATCAACTTAGCTTTAATCTCATCATGTAGAGGTTGAAGCCTAAGCCAAGAATACCTCCTCATTACTGAACCAAAAACAGCAGCACTAGAAGAGGAATCTGCCACATCCTGACTACATTTAATAGAATGATGAATGACTTGAGAGGAAGTCCCCAGCAAGGAAAGAACAGAAGTTTTACCCTCAGAGTCTGGAAAATCAGAAATATGTGTTCAGGCCTGAGAAAGAAGAGCCAACACAAACCAAAACATATGGGTGTGATAATTAATAGCCCTAAAAGCTAGGGTGGCAGAAGTGTAAACCTTCTTACCCAACCTTTCCATAGTTCTGCTGTCCTTGTCAGAAGACAATAACTTGGGTGAAGGAAGCAAGTGAGACAACTTATCAGAGGCCACAGACACTACAGAGGCATCAGCAGCAGGACATTTATATAGGAAAGAACAATCCTCAGGCACCCTATAAAACCTATAGTAACAGCAAACAAGGACCAGCACTACAAGAGAAGGACCAAGACCTTTATTAAAAAGTCATAAAACAGCCACAGACCAGTTTCGGCCCAAAGCCTTTATCAAAATCCTATCAGGCTTCCTGGGTGCAGGGGGCAGAGAATCAGAGGCATGAGAGGCATTGGAAAAAGCATCCAGCAAAGAAACCAAAACAGGCGGAATAGCCGCAGGTTTAGGAGATTCCAGCTGTAGCAATTCATAGTACCTTTTACGGATTTCAGAGACCTGATCACAATCCCAGTTAAAAAAATGCATCATCCTAGAGACTGTGCCCCCAAAGGAAATTTCCTCAAAAGGAACATCTGGGCAAATAGAGTCGCTTCCACTGACCCAATGTCCAAAGGAGAAGGAATTTGAGTAGACTGTCAGGGATTCATTATCACATAATCCTTCTCATCCTCAGAAGAATCCCGTTCTCTAGGCCTTTTAAGGAGTAGAGGACCAAGGAGGAGCAGGATCTGAAACCCCTTGATGAGTATTTAAGGACATTAAAGCAGTAAATAGCCAGTGAGTGAAGGCCTGACACTAACTTTGTGGATCCCTAAGAGCAGGCAGAAGAAACATGTTTAATTTTTTTGTTTCTTTTTAAAAGGAACTTCTCCTCCAAAAATCTGAGAAGGCTGAGACTTGGGACAGCAGTCAAGAACCATAGTAGGAACTTCTTCCCCAACTAAAGACTGAAGAACTCCTCTATATCCCTCAGAAAAAAAATCAACTATGGTTCCCCCTGAACATTTGAGATGGATGCCTGCAAATCGTTTCCAGATGTACTGCCAGCCTCTGACTTGGTTGTGGTAGAGTAATCCTGCAACTCAGCCGGGTGAGTCTCTGGGTTTGTAATGGCCTCATCAGAAATGCCTGGCAGAGGTTGGACAGTGGAAGATTCTGGTCATACCTTTTTCACCTTCTTCTTCCCTAATGGATGTCCCTCAGGGCAGGACATTCCTTTTATTGTATTTTTAGCGAGAAGCTTAAGATGCTAGTTCAGAAGATATAAGGAAAGGGAAGAATGTCTACTGTGAAGGGTTTTCAGAACAAATGCCTGTCAAATAGAACAAGATGTATGGTCATGAGAGGCTCATATGCAAAAAAGATACTTATTATGGTGGGGAATCTGTCTCCCACACTAGTATTTACCCTTCCTGGATGGCATTAACCTGAAGGACCACTAAAAAACAAGAACAAACAAAAAATCAACAGGGCACTTATCTGCAACTGCAAAAAAGACAGCAAGCAGGCATAGGTAGTCCCTGCAGAATGAAAATGCATTCAACTGGCAGAAATGGACATAGGAAAACAGGCCAACAGTGAAAAGATATGTTCGGAACTGGCAGCAAAGACATTTTGTTTATGGTAGGTCTGAACATCACCTTTATGCCTTATGCTACACAAGGAGCATTTGGTTGACATTCAGCATACCTTTTAAATAATCAATAAGTAGTCTTTGTTTTGACTGGCCAGACATTCAGGCTTCTGGGACATGGAATCCCATATGCTAATGAATACCACAGCAGTGAATGTAAGGACATCATTACATGTGTCACAAGCACGGACACAGATCATCAGAAATTCAGATGTAAATTGTCATGAAAAACATAAAAGTAATTAAATGAGCAAGTTCACTGCTCATGGTTGAGTTAATGATGTGGTGAACTTGGTGAAAAGTGACCAAAGCAGTGGACATGCAGAGTACAGTAATTCTGGAAATTTGGACAGAATGAATACACAGCATTGTGGATACTGCTCTATGGGACAAGGTGGACCTTGAATGAGCAAAGGATATGATAAAGGATGGATTCAGCTAGAATGCCAATGTTATCTAGCTAGAATAGATTGCACTGGCATATGGAAATAATTTTTTGTGGAGTCATTAAACTCCACAATGAAAAAAGAAAGACTGAGTAATTTGCTCATCACTAACGCTATACACACAAAATACTTTTTTGAACGTCTTCTTCAGAAGGCAAAACCTCAATAAATGTTTTCTGAAGAAGACGTTCGAAAACATATATTGAGGTTTTGCCTTCTGAAGAAGACGTTCGAAAATGTATTTTGTGTGTATAGCGTTAGTAGTGTTTTTTTCGCTTTTTCATTAAATTGACTGGAATTAGTCCTTCTAGGTCTGGACCCTTATTTGGTTCTCCAAGTGAACCTTGGTACTGGTTTTGGTTTTGGCTGTTCGCTTTCATCTCTTTTGTGTGGTAATTTGCTCATCTAAATTAGTGATAAAGGTTGATTTTTTTAAAGATTTTTTTAAAGATTTAGTCATTGCAGACTAGTGATGAAAACTTATTGTATGCACATTTAACAAGGTTTGAACAGAATGTTGTACCATAGCAAAATTAAATCTGCCAGGGTTAAGAACATCTTTACATAATTAGTAGGTCACTGGTGGCAATTTCTACAACTACATACCAGCATCTTTAACAAGCATGCTTTTAAGGGTACAACTCACTTAACAAGGTTGACTCTCCCTTCAGCTAAGGGCACCTAATTTAAACTTCTAATATATTTAATTTATGGAGAAACCTAATCAGCTTTTGTTGGACTGCATAAACAAATGGAACACTATACTAACCTCACCTATTTCACAAGGAGAATGGGCTAAATGTATCAATAGGATAGGGGATGCTAATTATTCCCTATTAGTCAGACTTTCTTAGGCTAAAGCTGTATATCATTGGCTCTGTACCCAAATCAGGTTATGTGCACTAGGGTTTCTAAGTCATACTTGGTATTGGTGCTTTGGACAGGTAGAGGCATGGTATTTACATTTGTTCTGGGAGTACTTCCTGGGATAGTCTTATTAAAGGCATATCATGGGCCTTAAGAGCACACATTCTTTCCCACATGAATTTTAATTTCTGGCTCTTTGGCAGTGTTAATATCCAAGGAAACTTGACTGCTCCAGAAGATGCGTGGATTAGGACAGTGGCTGCTACTGTTTTATCCATGATGTTCCCTCATCATTGGAGACGTTTTGCAATCCTAGATCTTTTGACATTCCATTGGCAAAGTACAGTACAGTCTGTAATAACTTTAATAAAGTCTCATTTAGTGTATTGGACAATGTACATAACACCTTGAGGGAAGGCGACTGCTATACATAACTGAAAGGGAAGGAACTTCAGTGTTAACTGTCCTTTAACTTAGTGGTCTCCAACCTTTTTCACCCCATGAACAGGTTTCATGTAAGACAATTTTCCAGGTAATGGCCATCATGCCCGCATAATAAGCAAGCAATAATGCCTGACAGGGTATGTGTTAATGTGTAATTAACACCTGCCCATAGGTATTATGAGGACCGACACACCCAGGAGGGCATTATTGTGCTTGGAGAATGGGCTCTCTGTAAAATTGTTACTTTGTACTTACTTATTTATTTTTTTAGTGTTATATTATTTTTTTGTATATATTTTTGATGTAAAATAATTTCCTCTGCCTAATGTTTCAGACTTGCTGTAGTATATGTTAATTGCGCCGGAAGAAGCATTTTACATCCAAAATATAACACTTACAAATATCCAGGCATTTACTTTTTTTTTTGTCCCTTACTGCTAAAATGTTTGGTTTATTGCCGGTCATTGGAGATTGAATTTAACAAATAAAGACATACATTTGAGTTTCAGACTATTATCTTCTTCAGAAAATTAATACTAACACAAATTCTTTTGTTAAGCATGTTTTTTTAATTCTACGAGTAGTAATTAAAATCTGTTTCTGTTTTTGAGCCCTTTTCCCCTCTTTATTTTAGGGTTTATTCAGATTTCTTCAGCTAAAAGGCCCAGTGGTATGCACACATCTTTACTGTCACTCTCACTCACTCTCTCACTCACACCTCTGTTCAGAAAATGTATGCTAACACAAATCCTAATAATCAAGTAAAATATGTTCCTATCTTGACACTTTGTACCCCATTTGTTTTACGTTTTTCTAGATATCATGAGCTAAGAGTCAACAGAGCATATCTTTCAACTGTCCAGATTTTTGCAGAATGTCCAGATTTTTGACTCATATGTTTGGTCCCATCCACATAAAATGTATAGTTTTCTGGCAAATGACTGGGGATTTAAGTTATTAAATAATTACAGGCATTTGAGTGTCAGACTTCAAATTGTTCAGATAGTATACTTCCAAAAGAAACCTTCTTGTAATAGCAACTTTCTAAGTTTAAAAGAGCAATAGTTAAAATCTGTCCTTATTTTTGGTTGTTTGTCCCCTGTTATTTGTGGCTTTGTCCAGATTTATTGTGCGGAGACGTTCAGAGGTATGGTTGAGAGATACACAAACCTCTTAACTGATGCTGCTGCTGCCAGGTATCTTACTCACACACACACACACACACACACACACACACACACACACACACACACACACACACACACACACACTAACTGATCCTGCTGCTGCCAGGTATCTCTCACACACACACACACACACACACACACACACACACACACACACACACTTTTTTCAATTTTATTTATTTTAATTTTACAGTCGCTAAGCAGCATTGCTTAGTGAGTATAAAATAATGGCTCAATCAATCTCGCTGTTCAGTCTCTCTCATACACACATACACGTATCCAACACTCTAGTCATAGGTGACTCTATAGTCAGGCACACTGATGTTCCACTCACCAGGCTAAACAAGGAGAAAGTTACTGTCATCTGCCAGGATCCACCACATAATGCATGCACTCAGGTCACTTCACAACAAGTACAAATATGACTCTGTCATTGCCCATGTTGGTGTGAATGACCTGGGATGTACCTCCCTGGACAACATGAAAAGAGACATGGTGGAGCTGTCCAATCTTGTAGCCCAGGCAGGTATGACCCTAGCCCTGAGTAGCATCCTGCCATCACCCAGAATGATACCACAGTACAAGGACAAAATGATTGACCAACAATTGACTAAGCTTCTTGCATCATTCTAAGGGGATCCAGTATCTGTGCAAGGAATTACATTATTGACAAACCATGATGCATTGTCAGAGATGGCTTACACCTGTCACCTTTGGGATTCCAGATACTGGCTAAGGCTCTTGCCACCCATATAATGCCTTTTTTTAGGCAAGGTTCAAATGATGAATTCACCACAGTAACAGGTACAAGCAAGCAAAATCTGAGGGTAATGCTACTCAATGCTAGAAGTCTAAACCTCAAAATGCACTCACTCACTCAAGGCACTTCTTAAAATGTAGAACATCGACATCTGTGCAGTGACAGTGACCTAGTTCAAGGCTCCAGAGAGCATCCCTGCATTACCAGGCTATAATTCATACCACACCTTTCGGCCACCTAACCTAGACCAAAACACTAAAGGCGGAGGCATGTCCATATTCATTAAGGATATCCACACCTCCAGGCTAGTTGTTCAGCATAATGCATCCGAGATTATCCAAGTGCAACTAACTCTGGGCAAGTTAGCAATCCAAATTGTAGCTTGCTACAGATCTCCCACCGTGCCCCAGGATTCCCACTCTTCATTTCTTGATACACTGGAAAATATTAGGGTACAACCTAATACCCTAATAATGGGTGATTTCAACTACCCCACCATTAACTGGGAAAACTACTCATGTATCAACACTTGTGCTCAACATTTTCTGCAATTCATAAATTCCAACGCCTTGAAACAACTTATCCACACCCCCACCAGGGGCAGCAATATCCTAGACCTGGTCATTACCAACATGGGCAACTGGTGTTTCACACCAGAGATTAATTCCTCGTTAGTCAGATCCATCAACAAGCTAATCACCCTAGGCATCCACATCCAGCCCCCAGCCCCCATTAGGGAAACCACTGTAAAAAATTTCTCCAAAGCCAACTTCACGCTTCTTAAGGCAAAAGTGGCAAACATCACAACACCCATGCTGATGGACAATAGAGATATGACTGCTGAATCCTACACAAATTCACTTTATAAGCACTTACACGAGTGCATGGATCGTGCAATCCCTAACAGAACCAAGATGCTATTCTCCAAAAAAAGGAAGCCAATATGGTGGTCCCCTGCCATAAACAAACTCTACAACAGAAGGAAGAAACTGTTGCGAAAAAGAGTAAAATCCCATGATTGGAGGAACTCCCTGGTCAGCCTCAGGAAGAAGCTAAGATCCCTCATAAAATCCTCCAAAGCTGGTTACGAGAACAAAATCGCCACTGATTCTAAAGACAACCACAAAGCATTCTATAGCTATGTCAAGCATCTCAATGGCAACACTCAGATCTGCTCTGAGTTACAGCACAATGGCACTAAATATACAGAACCAACTGATATTGCCAACATCCTGGCAGATATGTTCAGGGCTAACTTTACCCAACTCTCATCTCCTAAAGGGACCATCTCTATACCGGAAGAATGCAAAGTTCCTGTAATCACGGCTGCAAAGGTAAAAAACACACTCTCCAAAGGCAAGAAAACAGCATCCATGGGACCTGACAACATCCCAGGCTGCATTCTACATGAACTACAGAATGAACTGGCACCCCACCTAAGTACCAGGTTCAATCATAGCCTCACCTCAGGCTTTGTGCCCACTGAATGGCGCACAGTGACAGTTATCCCACGCCACAAAGGGAGGGAGCCAACACGGACCCCGAGAACTACTGCCCCATTGGCTTGATGAGCCTGGTCTGCAAGGCTATGGAACGTATCATCACGGAACTTATAAGCAATGACATTGGTAATCTCCAAACTCTGGACCCCACCCAGTTCAGGTTTGTAAAAGGCAGATCATGTCTCCTAAACCTCATAGATGTCTTTAAAGTGGTCACCAAAGCTGTAGACGAGGGTAAGGTGGTTCACACAGCCTATCTAGATCTTTCCAGGGCTTTTGACACCACCCCCCACTCTGGAATTATATATAAACTCACTAAACTAGGTATAAATCCCTATGTCACAAGATGAGTTGCCACTGGCTCACTGACTCTACCCACACTGTGAAAGTAGCAGACTCCAAATCCAACTTCGGACCAGTGACAAGTGGAGTACCACAGGGTTTAGTTCTGGGTCCTCTCCTGTTTGGTATCTACTTCTCTAAAGTACAGGCTAACACAGAGGGTCTTTGGCTAATGAAGTTTGCAGATGACTGCAAACTAGGAGCCATAATCAAAACTCCTAACAATGTGGACATCCTACAAAAGGGCCTCACTGAGACAGATGCCTGGTGTTAAAGCCATAGCCTCAAGCTCAATCCCAAAAAGTGCATTGTCATCCCTTTTGGTAAAATCTCTGTACCCATGAACTACGACATAGGTGGTAGCCTACTTAACACCGAAAGTGTGATAAGAGACCTTAAGACACAGGTGGACAGTAGTCTCTCCTTTGATAATCACATTGCCACAGAAGTCAGGAAATCCTTCTATGCGGCACACCTCATCACAAAAGGTTTCTCATCCAGGGGAAAAAATAAGTCATTGTTCCCCTCTACTCATCACTCATTAGACCCATTATAGAGTACAACATCCCTTTTGGTATGTACCTCACAAGACATCTACAACAACTGGAAAGGCCGCAGAAATACCTCACAAAAAGGATTACTGGCCTCAAACAGATGCCCTACACAGACCGTCTCAAAAAACTCCAGCTTTACTCTGTTGCATATCGCCTACTCAAAGGCAATCTCTGCCTAACATACAAAGCTATGTCAAACCCAGAGCTGTTGGATATGCTCCACTTAAAGAAATCCCAAGCCCTCCGAGCTACACACTCTAGGGACCTAAACCTTGTCACCACAATAAACAGAACATGCTGGAGAGAATGAATCCTGTCTCAGAGACTTCCCATACTCTGGAACAAACTGTCTATCTATATCAAACAAAGCTCCTCATTAGCACTCTTCATGAAAAATCTTGATGACTGAATGGGAGATAGGAAATTCACCCTGGGAATCACTTCTGTGGCTCTGCTCGACAGGGGCACAGGAAAATTATTTTCTTGGGTAGCGAAAGCCAGGGTACCTTTTGGCTAGGCTTATATAGGCTCTAGAGCCAATTGCCTAGTACCTACCTATGAACCTATAAACATACACAGTCTGTTCTGCTTTCACACGGACATACATTCTGCTTTCATGCACGCATTCACTCATGCTCGCAGGCAGAAACATAAAAGGTGGATGAGTTTAAATTCTTGGGATCAACAATTCAGAGTAATGGCAAGTGTGGAAGAGAGGTGAAGAAGAGAGTACAGGCAGGGTGGATTGGGTGGAGAACAGCGTCAAGAGTGATTTGTGAGAGACAAGTACCAGTAAGAGTGAAAGGGAAGGTCTACAAGAGGGTAGTGAGACCAGCTATGTAGCCTACTAGAGATTATACTTAAAAATAATGTTGTTACTTTCCAAGATGAGTTTTTTCTACAGATGAATGGCGTAGCAATGGGCACGTCATGTGCCAACAGCTACGCCAATCTATCATTAGTAAGATGGGAAGAAGAGTATGTTTTATCGGTCTTGAACCCTTATTATGATTGTATCCTTTGGTATGTACATTTCGTGGATGATGTTTTTATTTTGTGGAGAGGACATGGTTCCAATATCAGTAATTTTGTAGATTATTTACATAGTACAACAGATTTTCTGAAATTTTCCTTTACATCTTCTGACACTTCCATTGACTTTTTAGATGTAAGTGTAACTAAAACTAATTTAAAACAGCTGAAAACTAGTATTTACTACAAACCTACTAGGACCAATGCCTGTCTCCATAAATCTAGTATGCACCCGAGACACATTTCTAGAAATGTTCTTAAAGGACAAGTTTTTAGAACTTTACGCCTACATAACAATGATGAAGGTGCAGGTGCACTGGATAAATTACACAGTGAATTTGAACAAAGATGCTATTCAAGTTCAGAAATCATGAATGTGATAACAGAGGCATGGAAAGTTAGATCAACAAGATGTAAGCCTTACATGAGCTCTCAAGAAACTGATATGAGAATGTCTGGAAATAGAGACATTGATAGGAATAAGTTTAGAGTAGTTTTCCGATTTGCAAGTGATATTAATAAGTATACAGATATCATTAAGAAGAACTGGCACTTATTACAGGAAATACCAGACCTTGTCTCTATGATTGGTGGCACACCAAGTTTTAGTTTCAAGAACAATGTGTCATTGAAGCAACATCTTTGCAATAAAGAACATCAACCCCATAGAAAAAACCTCTCCAACAGATAAGGCACTTTTCCATGTAGAAATTGTGCAGCTTGTCAGTACATTTATACTAAAAATGAGTATATTCATCCAATGAAACACTAAATTATATACTAAGAAATATTATGATTGCAAGAGTACAGATGTTATTTATTTTAGTTTTTGTCAAGCATGTCATGCCTATTATGTAGGAAAAACAAATAGAACTTTCAAAGATAGAATATTAGAACACATAAGGGATATACGGAATTTGAAACGGTCTAATGCCCTGGCAAATCATACCTTAAATACAAACAGTACTCACTGCTTCAAATTTCTGGTTTTACAACAAGTATTAAGGATGAATAGAGGTGGGGACATAGAAAATTATACAGAAGAGCAAGAACAAAAATGGATTATCAAGCTGAATGCATACAGATATCCGGGTTTGAATGGCTGTACCTCACTAGTCCCTTGCCTTAAAGCAAGACGTCTTAAACATTAATTTTCAGCCTTTAATGTGTTACTATGGTTCATCAAGTTTTTATATTTACTTATATATTTATATTAAATTATTAAAAAGATTTTCTTATATAGGACACATATTTATATTATATACATTTTTTATACTTTTTACATATAGCATGGTAAACAATGATGGTTTTTACAGAGATATATGTATTTTAAGGTTGGTTTTAAATACATAGTTTCTATAAGCTTGTACTAACAGTGTTTAATTGTTAAATTATTTTGACTGTATTGCTTTAAATGCTTGAAACCACACTGTTTGCTTAAGTATTTAACCAAGCATGGTCTGCATTAACATTGTCTGATGAAGAAACACTGAGTTGTGAAAGCGCTCACCTACTGTTCTTTTTTCTAATAAAGTTACTGTGGATAGTTTTCAGTGTGTAACTCTGGTGCCTCATTCTAATTCTTAGACCAGCTATGTTGTATGGGTTGGAGATTGTGGCACTGACAAAAAGGCAGGAGTCAGAGCTGGATGTGGCAGAGTTAAAGATGTTAAGATTTGCACTGGGTGTGATGAGGGTAGACAGGATTAGGAATAAGTATATTAGAGGGTCAGCCCAGGTTGGATGGTTTGAAGACAAAGCCAGAGAGGCGAGATTGTGTTGGTTTGGACATGTGCTGAGGAGGGATGCTGGGTACATTGGGAAAAGGATGCTAAGGCTGAAACTGCCAGGTAAGAGGAAAAGAGGAAGGCCTAAGATAAGGTTTATGGATGTAGTGAGAGAGGGCATGCAGGTGGTTGGTGTGACAGAGCAAGATGCAGAGGACCAGAAGAAATGGAAACAGATGTTCCACTGTAATGACCCCTAATGGGAACAGCTGAAAGAAAAATAAGATTGACAATATAAACATAGGCAATGAGGCAATACAGACATAAAATAGACTCCCTACTTATACTATCAGTATAAGTAATAGTAGCAAAAGATTATTACTCAGGAAATAGGAAGGTTTAAGGAGGTATGTAAGATGGAGAAGGAGTGAAGTGGAGGTGATAGTGGGAGAAGAGGAAGAGGTCAAGTTGAGGAGTGGGAAAAAGAAAGAGTTCAAGTTATGGAGTGTGAGGAATTGTTACATGAGCATAGCCACTGTGAGGACAGGTGTTGTTTTAAGGATGTTTTGAAGAGAGATGTGCTACCGATGGATCTTAGAGTTTGTGGGAGAGAGTTCCACAATTTGGCAGTGGAGAAGGAGTGGAGCATTTCACCAGTAGGGAGGGTTGGTTTGCTAATTTGCACGAGTATTTGATTCTCTGAGCTGAGGGGGTCTGTTAAGGCTATAGGGTTTAAATAGATATAAAAGGTCAGGGCAGCTGGTAGTGTTGAATATTAGTTTATGGGCTGTTGTTAGTTGTATGTATGTGAGATGATGGGAAAGTTCTAGCCAGTTTAGTATGTGGAGTGAGGCACAGTGGTGGGATGAATTTTTTTTGTTTGTGACAAATTTCGCAATTTTGTTATAGCAAGTATTTAGCTTGGATTTTAGACTGGCGTGTATGTTATTAAAGAGCAGAGCACCGTAGAGTAGAGCTGGGAGCAGGAAGGAGGAGGGAAGTGACAGTTTTGAGGGGAAGGTGAGGAATATTTTGCAGCAGTATAGCATGCCAAATTTTTGGTGAGCTTTTTTTATATTGTTATGAATATGCAAGTCGAAGGATAGGTGTTCATCTATCATGACTCCTAATAGCTTGGTATGTGTGACAACCTCAATAGTAGTGTTATCGTGGGACAGTATGGAGAAAGAGTCTTTAATCATAGTAGTGGTTTTCTTGGGGGTGAATAGCATAAGTTTTTTTAGGGTTTAGGGCAAGATGGTTGTTAGTCATCCATACTTCAGTGTAGGTGAGTGTTGACTGGATGAGTTTTAGGAGTTCAGGAGGAGAGTTGGCACTGCAGATGATCGTAGAGTCATTTGCATACTTAATGACTGTGCTTTATGAGTGAGTAGAGTGAAAATTGTTGATGGAAATGATGAATAACAGAGGCCCTAGGATGGATCCCTGGGGAACACTAGTAGTAGTAGTAGTAGTATTGAGGAATGAAGAGAGAGTGTAGCCATTTTTTAGCATGCTGTCTGCCTGTGAGGTAGTTGCAAAACTAAAAAGGTGGAGGGGGACATTCCTAAGTTGGTGAGTTTACTAAGGAGAAGTGGGTGGGATATAGTATCAAAGGCTTTGGAAAGGTCTAGAAATAGAGAGGAGACTAGCTTCCTGGCATCCTGTCCTTGAATTACAGATTCACAGAAGGATATTAGAGCTGTAGTGGTGCTAGGGCTGGGTCTGAAGCCATGCTAGGTTGCTGATAGTAGGTTATTGTCTAGAAGATATTTAATGAATTGGGTGTGGATACATTTTTCGAGGATCTATGAAATAGGGGATAGAATGGCAATGGATCGGAAGTTGGTGATATCAGTGTTGTTTCTGCCTTTATGTAGTGGAAGGATGAAAGCTTTTTTCCAAATGGTAGGAACATCAGACTCTTGAATGGACCAATTAAGTAGGCTGACAGGGTATGCTATGGAGTTTGCTGCTATTTGAAGGAATTCTGGGGGCAGGATATCAGGGTCATTGGTGCATGGCTTTAATTTAAGAAGTTTCTTTACTGTGGTACTGGAGATAGGTGCAAGTGAGAAGTTATGTAAGTGGGGGGAGCATTAGTAGTCTGGTTAGGTGAGGTAGGATGATTAGAGGGAAATTGGTGGTGAGGTTAGATATGGTGTTTATAAAATATGAGTTGAAGAGGGTGGCTATTTCATTGGGAGTTTTTTCTGGATTGGGACAGGGATTACTGTTGGATCCTGCGTGGAGAAGATTGTTTATTGAGCTCCAGAACTGCTTTGGGTTTAGTTTGTGTTGGTTTTGTAGAGTGTGGTAGTATTCTTTTTTGTCCTTAAAAATTAGGCGTTTTACTAGGTTGCATAGTTGTTTATAGTATATAAGATCAGAGTTATCTTTGTGTTTTTTCCAATGCTTCCAAGCTTTGTCTCTGGTGGCCATATTCTGTTTAGTAGTTCTAGAGATCCATGGGGCGTACTTAGGTTTTACTCTTTTTTGTCGGGGGGTGCTAGCCTGTTTAGGATACTTAGGAATGTAGAGTTAAAACATTCTACTGCTTTGTCTAGGGGACATGTTTTTAGGGGAGCCCAGTTAAAGCTGTTTAGAGTGCTGTTAAAGGATGAAGGGCAGAAGTTGGATAGATTTCTAAGATGTTTGTATAGATGCCTGTTTAATGGTGTTGAGGTGCTACATATAATATAGGCCAGTAAGTGGTTGCTGATACTGTTTAGGTGAGTTCCTGTGCTGAAGATTTTGTTGGGGTCAGAGACCATGATCCAATCTAAGATTGTTCCATTGTTACAATTTTTATTGGGTCTAGCAACATCAGTGATTAGCTGGCTGTAGGTGAATGGATTTATGCTAGAGGGGGAGTGATGTTGTGATACGTCTAACCAATTAATATTAACATCCCCAAGAATTATAGTTTCTGTGGTTATATTGAAGTCCAAGCTAGGATATCCTCTAATATGGGAATGTTATTGCCAGGGGGAATGTACAGGGCAATGATACACAGATTGTTGTATTAATTTATTTTTAAGAAGGTTATTAAGAGTTCGGAAATAGAGAAGTCTGGTATAGGTGAATTGTATGGAATTATATTGAAGCTATTTGGATAGATCAGAGCTACTCCACCACCTTTTTTGTGGGGCCTATCTAAGCATAGGCATGCAAAACCAGGGGGAAGGAATTCAGAGTTTTTAATGTAAGGTTTGAGCCAGGTTTCTGCGGCAACGATAATGTTGGGTTTGTTATGTGCTATCCAGGCATGGAATTGAGGGACTTTATTTCAAATACTTTGAAGGTTGATTGTTGTTATATTTAAGTATTTGAGGGAGCTGTGTGGGTTTGGGAATGAAGTTGGGGGCAGGGTTGGGATGGATATCACCACATAAAGTTAGTTTAGAGAGCTTATGTAGGAGAGTAGAGAGCTCTAGCTTTTTTCTTAGGTTGTGGTATGGGTGGGTAGGAGGGTGTGAGTTGAGTTTACAGTTTAGGGGAGTAGTTTTGGTTTAAAGCAAAGAATGCTGTCTGTTAGGTATAGGTTAGGTGAAATGTCATGGTAGGTGTTGAAGGGTAAACTATGGGTAGAGGTTGTAGAGGTGGGTTTCTAGTAGATGTCTATAAGTTGGAATGGGGTAAGTTGTAGTAGGAAGGTTAAAGATAACAGGAGTGTGAAGGGTATGAGAGTATGTCTAAGTGGCATAGTGTTATAGCAGGTAGAAGTGTTATGGAGTTTCTTAGGTTATTGAGTGAGGAGTACTAAAGGGAGTGTAAGAAGTGGGGTAGGAGGAGGAGGAGGCTGAGAGCAACTGGATGTAATAGGAATAACCAATGAAGGATGTAGGTTACAAAGGAAGAGTATGTGGTAGATGTGATTGAATGGGAGATAATGACGGGGTGGTGCCAAGGTGAAAATAAATTTAATTTAACTGGAGGTGGGTAGGAATGAGGTAGGGTAGAGGAGCAGGGTGAGCCTGAGTGTAGCGAGGGCAAACGGAGTAGGGAAGGACCAAATTGCACACCCGGCGAGAAAAGAAAAACAATCAGGGAAAAAAGTAGGAGAGAGCTGCCATTGAGGTAAATTGCAGGGGTAGTTTGTCAAAAGAATAACTTCATGGGAAGAGTCCTACTGCAGCATGCACAAGGTTCTTGGATTGGTTAGAATCCTGGGGTGCTAATGGCCCTGGGGAGCTGGCAGGTAGAGAACTGTGTTCTGCAGCACTAAACACGGGCTTAAATTTAGGGGAGAAAAGAGTTATGTAGGGAATGGGAGAATTGAGAAAGTAAACCTTTTAATAGGGAGGTAGACAGGTTGGGGGGGAGACTAGTAAAGGAAGCAAGCTATCAAAAGGGGGACCATTGAGTTCAGACCCAGGTTGTGTGCACACCAATGTAAGGACAGTTAAATTACATACAGTTATACGGAGCCTTATACAAACTTCCAAATTAAAGGCTTCTTTGTACTTAGAAGGGTTGTAATGGCTCCTATGTAAGGAGCACCTACACTATAAGCTGGAGGAAGTGGTCCCTTGCAGGTAGAGTATTATGTGGCTTCCCACACAAAATATCTCACAGTGCAGTCCTCACAAGAATATTCAGAATGAGGGAGGGGGCACTGTGCAGAAACACAGGTAAAACCAACAAGTGAACTGAAAGAGAGGGTGAGAGAAGGGATATTAAAATGCAGTACACCAAGACCAGCGATAAAATTATTAGAACAGGCAAATACCGTATTTAAAGGTCACATAAAACATCTGGTATATGATATAATTATTCCAAGCATTCAGTTTTAGCATTTAAAGATAGCATAAAGCATCTAAATACATGATGTAAACATTCCAAACAAAAAACAATACTCTTGCATGGCAGCTATGTATATTGCAGACTAAATTATTGGCACACTTGTGTAGCTCCTATGATGGCCACGTGCATATGTTGTCAGTATTACAATCAATGATTGTCTTTTGCGAGTACGAGCCCAAGAAACCAAAGTGTAATAATGAAATGCAGTTTGAACATACCATCACAGTGAAAAAAAAGCAGATGGGATAAGTGTCAGCTGACTAAATTATAATTAACTGAAGTAGGTCTGTACCTAGGAGGCATTTATCTATGTGGTGCTCAGGGCGTCATTATAACTTTATAGTGCAGTGCAATGAAAGGAAATGGCCCAAAGCTCCAGACTGCCACATTAACAATGACACTGCACAGAAATGCGAGGAGAGTAGGTTTTACCTTATTACATGCACTGCCCCTGCTAACTAACCATGCTTAGGATATGGTTGTAGCAATATACAACAAGCCAGCTATTCGATCCAAGTGTAGGCAGTAGAACAATGTGTCAATTCACAAAGAGGTATGCACGAGTTGCAAATACAGTGATTTAAGTATTTACAAAGTAGCATTTGGATGTAAACATGCATGCAAGATGCTAATAACTGTAATTAAACCTTCACAGGCTAATGCAGGCTAAAAATGCATCCAGACAGTTATGATAAATCCAGAGACTTATACTTGAAATATTCAGATACTTACTAGCAATTGATACTCTTCACAGGCTACAAGCAGGCTAAGAACAGGTCCAAATATTTAAACTGAAATCAGAGACTTACTTGGCATGCAACACAGGACAGAGAGACACGGTAGGGGAGATATATATTAAAAAATGTCACCTGTATCTCAGGAAGCCTAAATAAACTTGGTCTGGATGCTTGGGGGTATGGGAGGGACAGAGAACAGTAAATCCTGTGATAGGACCGGGTGCTGCGATAATTGACACCAAATCGCACACCTGGCAAGAAAAGAAAAACAATCAGGGAAAAAAGTAGGAGAGACCTGTAATTGAGATAAGTTGCAGGGGTAGTTTGTAGAAAGAATAAGTACCAATACAAATTATAAAATATGCAGGACAAAGACATTCATGATGTAACTAAGTTTATCACTTGAGAAAGCTAGAATTCAAACTGCCCAGAACTACTAAGAACATAAATAGTATCTGAGGGACGTGGATTCTGTTAACTGTTAAGGTTCGGATAAAGGCATGTACCAAAGTGTATATTTGTTAGGAAAGATTTCATCTATGTGCACAATTTGATTTTCTTTGGTGACAACCCATGTAGTATCCACTACCCCACCATCAGTCAAGATAATCCAGCAGAGATTCCAAGCTATTCACTGATAAGGCCCAACTTGAGAGCAAACATTCTGAATATTTTGGCAAGAACTGAACAGTGAACATTAATGACTGATCTGACAAATCAGAGACTCATGCATTTGTACATGGGACATATTTACAACCTCCACTGTCTTAAAAAATAGCAAAGTTAAAATTGTGGGCACTGTTTAAAAATAGCATTAACTTGTGTAGATAAGGTAGATTAGATAGTGTAGATTTCAGTCTAATATTAAGTATTTCTATTTCAGAATCCAAAAAATATACAACAGAAATATTCCTATTATCATTGTGTACCATGTTAGTTATCTCAGCCTAGATATAACATCAAATCAGACAGCGTATGTTTATAATATATTCAACAATAAAAATTAAAAGCAACCAAACTGAAGGTACTGCTGACAATTTTTTTAATTACATTTATTTTGAATTTGTTAACTGGGGTAGAGCACTAATCCCACTGGACAAATTTCAGTCTCAGCCAAGGGAACATAAAGCGGACCATGTTGTTGGATAATTAGTGTAGTCAGAAGATGTCTGAGTAAAAATAATTTAAATCTTACACAGCTGTTAGGTATTTTCATGTGGACAGCAAGCACGCATGTCACATGCTGAGTCTCACTAAAAGTAGGAAATGCAAGCATTTTTTTAAATCATATAACTAAAGACAACCTACTATGAGATAGCAACTTTATTTACAAATAGAGGCTAAATGATATTTGTCAGTTCTTATAAAAAAAAAGGAGCCTCCAAAGAGTTCTTGTCATGTACCCTTTCCATGATCAAGGAGAGAGGTGAAGTTAAGTTACATCAGCTAAACAAAGTGCATACTGCACAGACTGCATTATTTCTCTTTTCTTGATGCATCAGGACTCATATTTTATATGCAGTACAAATTGAAGGATATCTGATATTCAAAGTATTCTGTGCCAACCGAATGTGTAATTACAGTTAGGAAAGCTCAGAATAAAGATACAAATGCACAACATATGCTCAGTTCCAGTAACATCTACCTGTTAGTATGTACATTTGGAAAAACAAACTTAAATATTTAAAACACGGGTAGTTGTTGCTCAACAGTTGTCTTTGTGTTCTTTTGCTATGCTTGATATACAAGCAAATTGCACACACACACACACACACACACACACACACACACACACACACACATACACATACACACACACGCACGCACGCACGCACACACACACACACGCACACACACAGATGTATATATATCAAAATATATAAATATATTTCAAAAGTCAAGACTTGTTCTAATATAGTAATCGTACGAGATACATACCATGGGAAAACCTGATTTATCCCATAAGGTAATGTGCAAATCATAATTTATTTTGTATAATTGTTGCAATTTTTTCTCTGTTGCTTGATTCTACATGGTGACTTAGTATTCATGCTTAGGATAAATCTTACAAGAAAGAGCATTTTTAAAATCTTTAAATAACATAAATAATTGTCATTTAGTGCTAAATAAAAATATTTTTTTTGATAAACCCGAATTACATTTCTATGCTTTAAAAATGCACAAATCAAGTTACTCCCTTTTACCAGAATATAACTACTTGCTATCAAAGATGATCATTAATAGATTTCTTTTAGTAACACTGCATCTCTTCTTTTGTTTGTTAAGTGTATATTAGATGGGTCTATATTACGAGATCAAAAACCCATTTCAACAAACACCACAACACCGACATGTATAGCGCAAACTATGGTAATGGTGGACGTTCAAAACCGCAAAACGTGAAATGTTGAAGTTTTCCGATTGGCCTGTCTGCAGTATAGCTCCGTAAGGTAAGTGTGCGATAGTTATGGACCTTAGGGTTAGGGTGCGGGTTAAGGTAAGTGCATAGATAGGTAATGTATGCAAGGTTTAGTTACAGACCTTAGGGTTAGGGTGCGGGTTAAGGTAAGTGCATAGATAGTAATGTATGTAAGGCTTAGTGTAGGATTAGAAGTATGGTTTGGTTAGTGTATGTATGTGTTTTAATTATTATGTTTGGGTATGTAGTATGTAGTGCGTGGTGGTGTTGGCCGACTATGACGATTCGTGATTTGAAATTTCGTGGTTTAGGGGGTTCGGCATATTTGCGGTTCGGGCTATGTGTGTCTGTGTTGTGGTGTTCGTTGAAATGGTTTTTGATTTCATAATATAGACCCATATTAGATTATTAGCAAACCTAATGTTCATACCTTGTAGTTATTAAGCACTAAAAATTAGTTTTAGCATTTTAAATCATAAACATAGTTATCTTCTGTCACTATGTAAGATCTTGGGACATACGTTATTCAGGAAAAATATGTAATACTCTGGCAGTCATCTCCCATTTTCCATAGTCAATTGGCCATTGTGTAATATACATCCCGTTATGTAAACATTACTATAGCAAATGAAGTCTAATTTGTCACTTCTTGGGTAGCCTAAAGCAACTTTCTACTAGTTTCCTCAGATAATCATTTAACTTATTCTGCTAAACATGCCACATGTCACTTTCACTATTTGTTTCCTCAGATAATCATATAACTTTTACTGATAAACATTTTATTTAACTTTTCAAGCCTATGCCTGACTGATATCAGGCATGATGCTACTTTAAACCATACTGACACACTGTACACACCATGATAACTAAATGGTTATGTTTCAGCTCAGCATATTTAATTTCCAGCTAAACTTAAGATATCATAATGAGCTTTTAAAACATCTATGTTTTTTGCTGATTCTAAAAAAAAATCCTTTTGCTTTTTGAATCTGATAGTCATTGCAACCATTGATACCTGAACTTTGAAGAGAAGAAATTCAGCATATCTGCTTTAATGAATAAGTCAGTCTCTAAGTCAGATGTAAAAATAAAACTGTGACTACTAAAATGTCTCATATTTTACAGGGGATCATCTCTTTGGATACAGAGATATAGAAATAGCATTCATGCAACACATAAAGTGCCAAAAGCAGTTGAGCGACATGCACATCCATTGCTTTAACAATTATTTCATTATATTGTTACTTAATCAAGGTCAGACATCTCAATTTCTATACGTTTATTTTTATTTCTCCAAAGTTAATTCTCTTTGTTCTGTGTTTGGTTAAGCAGCTTTCATCAACTTTCTCCTCGTGTCACTAAAGTAATAACTGGAAACTTTTCTTGTGACATTCCATTTGATAAGATTTAGAAAAAGTATTATTAAATACTTGAATGTAAATCCATCCATCCATCCATCCATCCATCCAGAACCCCTATTTCCCATTTTTGCACATGGTGTTGAGGTGTCGCTTGTTTACAAAAATGCAATACTTTGATGTCTCTTATAACTTTAATTTAGGTGAAGAGATCTTTCTTGGAAAATATCATATATATATATATATATATATATATATATATATATATATATATATATATATATATGTTCATGTTTTACACATTTTATACATTAACAAAAATATGCAGTCAGCGTATGTGTAAAATGATCTAGTAGTAATACCTCATTTTACCTAAAAATGTACCCTGAAAGAAACAACACATATTAGTTAACGTCCTTTGCAAGAATGCAGATTTCTAAACAGGTCTATAAATTCCCTAATGTTGAAATTCTTTGTAAAACCCAGTTAATATGTTTATTGTAAATTGCTAAGTAAATACATTAAATACTTTTCCATAGTTCCTTGACACATAAACATTTTTTAAAATAGAATGTCACTGTTTGAACATTACCATGTGGTACAATACATCTGTTTCTCTGTGTGTCATATTAGTAATTTCAAGTTAGCCATGAATCACACTTGGAGTCATTCGAATTGTCTTATTAGCACAAACCTAATGTTTTACTTTGTTACTGTTGGGAACAAACATACTTTGTAATATTTAATATTCTAACAGTTAGTTTTTAAGTATAGCAAGTAAATAAATAAATAAATAGATATATAAATTTCCTCTGTTTTATATAGTCCCTGATGGCTTGTCTGATGTAAAGCTCAGCTTCAGCTGAAATCTTATATTGTCTCCGGAATGGTAGTAGCATTCTATCTTTGATTTGCACAATATCTCAAAATAACCCAAAGAGGTCAGGCAAGCATTTTTCCAGGCTCTACACATCTCTTTTTGCTTCATATCTTTATTTTATAAAGACAGTCCAGAAGCAATAGTGTTTTTCCTATAAGGTGAGAATTAACCGCACCAACACTGGTGTTGTGACCACACTAACACTGGTGTTGTGACTATTTATTAAACAACAGCCAAAAAATATAGTTAATACAATACAATTAACTTTGTAGCCACAGCAAACACATTGTAAATTTCCACCTTAAGCCAGTTGGCATAACCAAGCCCTTTCTGAGTCAATATCAAAGGGTATGGGTACATACCACAAGCTGCCTCAGACCTGTTTACTAATTAAACTTTAGGGATAGACTCTCATCCCCACCACCACTTGCCTTGGCCAAGGCTAATACCTGAAAACATACTGCCTAAATCAGAAGGCCACTGAGAAGCAACCGGGGGGGGGGGGGCAGGGGAAAAAAGGTGGGTAAAGCAGCTAGGCATCCAGCAGATGGAATAACCATGCCATTCCCCTCTACAACAGCCTCCATGAGCCAAAAACATGTGAGGCACTAAAACTCCTGGGTAACTGTAGTGTCGAAATAATTCTCAACTGCTAGGGTAATGTTTACATCGAATAAATCAAAAATCTAATTTATTCAGCTGCACTTCATTAGAGTCATAAAAATCTTCATCTGATCTGTCAAAGTCCTTATGGTCTATCTCCTGAAATCCAAATTGACTGGCTGCATGAGCCACCCTATGGTTTATAAAATGTCTGGAGATTTTTATAGCTGTCTCCTTCCTGGCTGCAATCTAATAAAGTCCAGGTACTACTGCAGACCAAAATAAAACTAATTGAGGGTACAATGTACAGAGCCTCTGAGAATTCCTGCCAGCAAAATCCACTTAAGGGTCACCACTAAATCATTACCCCCTAAATGAATCACTAAATCCTGAAGTAAGTTTTGATGGGCAACTATTTGATACTACACTTCCCAAAAATTTAACCAAGAAAGCCCAGAAAAATCAAAACACTTATCTGACTTATTATTATGTTCAAGTGAACCAACATGGTCCAATGGATGAGGCATAGCTTATAAGGCTAATTTTCTGATAAAGGAGTGTCCCAAAATCCAGATAAACTCCTTTTCTGTAATGCAATTTATAGTAATTTCTTATATAAGACAAACAAGGCATTAGAAACCCACCTCTCTGTCCTTTTCATTATTTTGGGGGAATAGCTTTCCACTGCAAGATCAGATGCAAAGCCTATCTTAAAAGAATGAGATTAATACCTTTGTGAATTCATACCTTAGCAGGTAAGGGCTTTAACCGAGGCAGAATTAGTATCAAACAATTTTACAAGCCTGCCAGACTGAGAGTTAAAAACTAATCTGGTCTTTTCTCCTTTGGAAACCATCCTGCTAAACATACTGAACCAGTGGACAGGGCAGATAACCTGGCTTCTGTCTCTGCCTAAGCAGACCTTGTGCCTCTTCTCCACTTAATCAGTCTTAGACTTTCCCTACCAAATCATTATGAAGTTGCTGTGAATGATCACATCTTTCTAACGCAAGGAACTCAACAATTAATCGGCTCAAAAGGCAACCATATAAAGGCAAGACAGCAAAGCTGCCCATGTGCTAAAAGTGTAGAAATGTGCTGCTGAAATAAATAAACTTGTAATAATAACAGCTAGTATGTTAGCCAATTGGCTTTCTGTTATCCTTAGAAGCCCCTTTAATGTTCAACAAACCTTTAATCAATCTGAATAATAACCAGTGGCCCGAATAATTCATAAACTGCAGAAAGTGGCGTAACTACCCTAATGCTGCAAAATATATCCTAATTGTGTTAGGAGCATTACCCTTGTAGCATCTGTGTACTAGGAAATGGATGAGCAACAGTAAACCCCACTTTCTCTGACTTGTGGGTGAAGACTTATAAAAAAAAACTTTGAAGGATTGAATCATATTCCTGGTCCAAGAATCTGATGCCAGTGATCAGCTTTCTTTTTCCCCAAAAAACAGACTTCCAGAGGAATGAAAGTACCAAGTGGCTCAACATCCAGTGTCAACTGTCAAAACTTGACAAACTGAAAATGGGACAAATTGTCAGCCATGCCATTTTCACAACCAGAAACATGTACCTTTGAAAAAGTTAAATTGATTTGCAAAACAAACAATACCAGGAGCTTAATGACTGACTGCACCCATCTGGACTTTGAGGAGTGTTTCTTCAAAGTGTGAACTACTGTCAGGTTATAAGAACAAAAGGACACCCTGCAGTTTCCCAAACAGTCTTTCCAAACCAGAGAAGCCACCAATATTGGAAACATCTTTTAAAAAGTAATATCTTTCCTTCTCTCTATGAAACCGAAATTACACCATTTGGCAGCAAACCAGCTACCATGGAAGTATCCTTCCATCCCAACTCCAGCTGTGGCATCAGTGAATAGCTGTTATTCACTGGAAAACACCCACCACAACTCCCAGAAAGACACTCTTTTGTACTGGTTCAAAAAGGTAAACCATAAATGGGATCCTCCGTAACTCTTCATGTTATTCTCATCTTGTAATGCTCGGGTTTGTTGCCTTTTAGCAAATTTGAAATGGCCTGAAGAAAAGTTCTGCCCAGGGAAATAGCCCTGTGTGCAGAGATTAACAACCCATGCAGCTGCATAGCCTCAGCTATCTTAACTTTTTTGGCTACTAAGAAATTCCTGATTATGAACTTCAGAAGATCCAACTTGTCCTCTGGAAGCTTAAAGGACTTAGAAATAACATCCAACACTGAACCTAGAGATGCTAATTTTTGTGAGGGAACTTCCAATTTACCCCCTGTTAAAGGAAATGCCAAGGAGGTGCAAATGTCCACAAATAATGCCTTCCCTTCTGCTGACCCTGCTTTAACCTCTCCAGTTATCAGAAAATCATCCAGGTAATGAACTGCTGCTTGATTTGGTGCTATCTGCTGCCAACATTTGGCACTCTGGGGTCTCTGTTAAAACTGTTGCTTTCTAGGGTATTAGGCTTATCCAGTGTGACATTAGCCAAATGTCTGGATGCCTCTGCTTCCACTTGATGGATCTATCCATGGCTTTCAACTTTCTAAACCTCTGATCATATGCCAAATATGCTGACCAACATGATACTCTTTTCTGATTGACAGGAAGTAGGCAAGTAGTGGCAAAGACTGGCTGGATCCTTTTCAATAATAACACCCATAAATACCACAAACCCTAATGACCATGTGCCCCAATTTTTAGTTAAAACTTTGGCTGAAGCTTTCTTTTAAATTGCAGCTAAAGCAGCCATCAAGTCCTTATCCCTGGGGTTATCAGCATCCAATATACAATGTAAGCCCTCAGCACTGGCTAAATCAAATACGCAAAGAAATCCCCTTTATAATTTTTTTTAATGGTGTGTAGGACATGGGCGATGATGTGGAATCCTGGCTTTACACTGCCAAAAGGGTTTAAAATAGCTATGTGTGCTACAAATTGGGTAATTTTGAACACAGAGTTAATTGAAGCTAGATTCTTCATTTTACTTGGGGGTGGATCAGGTTCTGGTTCATAGGCCTACGTAAGCCTAGCCAGCAAGGTTCCATAACTTATGCCACCCAAGAAAGTTATTTTCCTGTGCCACTGTCCAGTAGAGACACAGAAGTGATCACCGGGGTGTATTTCCTATTTCCCATCCACTCATCAAGATTTTTCTTGGAGTGCTAATGAAGAACTTTGCTTGACATAGATGGGTAGCTTGTTCCAGAGTATAGGAAGTCTCTGGTACAGCAATCTATCCCTCCAGTGTGTCCTGTTTATTGTGGTGACAAGGTTTAGGTCCCTAGAGCATGTAGCTCGGAGGGATTGGGATTTCTTTAGGTGTAGCATATCCAACAGCTCTGGGTATGACATAGCTTTATATGTTAGGCCTAGATCAAGTCAGAGTAGGCGATATGCTACGGAGTAAAGCTGGAGTTTTTTAAGGCAGTCAGTGTAGGGCATTTGTTTGAAGCCAATAATCCTCTTTGTGAGGTACTTTTGTGGCCTTTCTAGCTGCTGCAGATGTCTTGTGAGGTACATTCCAAAAAGGGCGTTGTACTCTATAATGGGTCTAATGAGTGATGAGTAGAGGGGAACAATGACCTCATTTTTCCTGGATGAGAACCCTTTTATGATGAGGTGTGCCACGTAAAAGAACTTCCTGACTACTGTGGTGATGTGACTATCAAAGGAGAGACTACTGTCCACCAGGGTCCCAAGGTCTCCTATCATGCATTCAGTGTTAAGAAGATTGCTGCCTATGTGGTAGTTCATGAGTACAGAGTTTTTACCAAAGGGGATGACACTGCACTTTTTGGCATTGAGCTTGAGGCCATGGCTCTGACGCTAGACATCTGTCTCAGTGAGGCCCTTCTGTAGGATGTCCACATCATTTGGGGACTTGACTATGGCTCCTAGTTTGCAGTCATCTGCGAACTTCATTAGCCAGAGGACTTCTGTGTTAGCCTGTACTTCAGAGAAGTAGATACCAAACAGGAGAGGTCCCAGGACTGAACCCTGTGGTACTCCACTTGTCACTGCTTTGAGGTCAGATTTGAAGTCTGCAACTTTTACAGTATGGGTTCTGTCAGTGAGCCAGTTGGCAACCCATCTTGTGACATAGGGATTTATACCTAGTTTAGTGGTTGTTGCATTCTTAAAGTTAACAAGGTCTGGTGAGACCCTGATGGATAGTGTATTAGCTTGTGTGGGCATTGAACCAAAATCCCTCTCTAGAGCCATGTCAGAATTTCTTGCCCTCCCCTCTTCTTGCAGATAATTGATAAACTTATCAAGGAATTCCTCCACTGACTGACCACTACCAAAAGCATTTAGCTTAAGTTCCCCAGCTCTCTCACTACAATCAGAGCCAGCTGAGCCATTCCTTAAAGAAGACGTATCCTGAACAGAGACGACAATATCTTTCTGAGCCCTTCTTCTGGGTTCCTTCAGGGGATTGGACCCAAATGCCACCTCATCTTCTGATACTGGGATGATAAGCTTTCTTCTCACTGGAACCTGATTTTGCATCTGAACCTCCTCCAACTCCTGAAAAAGGCCTTGTGCTTCTTGTATTAACCATTGCAATCTATCTATGCGAATCTGTAGAACTGAGGATCCTGAAACTCAAGACAGAATTGTTTATTATGAAAAAAAAAAACTAAATAAATAAATACATACATACATACATAAATAAATTGAACTACCTCCAATGGAAATTAAGGACACCTTGATTACCTTGTCACAAAGTCATACTCCAATCCTAATTACTAGGCTGTGCGGAAATTAATAACTTAGTACCTATAAATTTAACATATATTTACTATTTATTTGTTATATAGCAGTATATTTTTCTGTAACCTGTTATTATATTTAAGCTATATATATATATATATATATATATATATATATATATGGATCTAGAACTTTTGATCGAAAGATCAAAAGTCCGAATCCATTACCACCGAACACATTTTAACAAAAGTGCTTTCATCAAAAAAGTGTAAAAAAAAAAAAAACAAGCCCCCCCCTGCACCCCTCAACTTTAATATTCTCACTCTGAGGTCACACTACAGTAGGGAAAAGGGAATTTTCCCTTAGTGGACCGTAGTATGACCGGAACAACAAGCATACTTACGTGAAAGTGCTGCTTTGGTGAACAGCACTTTCGCGCAAGTATGCTAACCAAATTGGGATTTGGTGAAAGATGCAATCGAGCATCTATACGTATCCCATACATATATATATATATATATATATATATATATATATATATATATATATATATATATATACATATATAGATAGATAGATATATTTTTTTATATAATTAAAATAACCAATACCTTGAAATCAGTCAAAATGGTAACTCCAGAAATGATCTATATAATCTAGCCTTAGAGTAATGCAAGTGTATCCAGACCTAAAAACAGCCATCACTAATTCCAACAGATGGAGCCAAAAATGTTCTATTGACAATGCTGCTGCAGTGATTCTAAAATGTTAATTAAAGATCTTTTGACAGGCTACCTCCCTGAACAGCATCCTAAGTAAAGCATACCCTGAACACCACCTGAAGTAAAGCATATTCACATAAAACAATTCCTGAAGACCCATAAATAAATAACAATAATCCCACCACCCCTTCCATATCAAGATACAGACCTGCTGCCTGTATAACCACTAAACATCAAAATATTATCAGTTTATTAACTTAGGTCCAGCATAAATGATCAAGTTATCCTGTTGCTAACTAATCACTCCCCATGAAAATACATCAAACTTTCAAACTGTGCTAGAAGTCGACTTTTCCTTCCACAACATCCCCCATGATAAACAGTCTTATACACACTAGGCTATGCCAGCTCAAAGTCTGAGATACTGCTGGAGCTCAAAACTTTGATGAAACTACCAAAAAACCTCCCATAGCCACCCCGACAATGTAGACTCTATACTATTACCCAAAGTGAAACGTTTTCTGCCATGCCGTTGAACCATACTGCTCAGTCTATTAATGCAAGAAATCTTGACGAAGCCTAAACATCAGGCTGAAGCAAACGATCAAAGCAGACAAAGATAAGCATTCAAACTTACTGATGAAAGAGCAGTCGAAACCAAAGGGACTTGCATTTTCTGATGAATATGAATTAAGAACACTCCGAACCACCACTGAGCCTCCACTACAACAAAATATAGGGAAACGGTAACTTATGAGCAAAAATGCACCTTCTACAAAAGTTACACAGTTACAGGCTTACTTGGAGCATGGAGAGCAACCAAGTATAAAAGACAGACACCAAACACTCGAGTGAAATCTGGGTCAACCATAGACCAATGAATAATGAATAATCCCTGATACTTTCCCAAATATATATGCAGTATTCCAATGTTTATTTATTTTTATAAAATGACTATGCAACATAACAAACTCCTTTTAGGATCATCCCACATTATGGTTGCTGACAAAGTACTCCATATGTCTTAACGTGATGATGTCCAGCGCTTAGAGTATCTGATCCTACTAGCCATATCCAGTGAGCTGCTGTGAAAAGTGAAAGAAGACTCGCTGTACTCATTTTAAATAGCTAGTGCTATTCCACCCACCCATGCTCAGCTCATGGACAAGCAGGCTTATGGGTAAGCCTCTCTTATCATAATGCTTACAGCCTGTGAAGGCATTTCACAATTAATATCACCTATCACTGTGCACACAAAAATGGATCTGTTTCTCACAGGATCTGCTCAATTAAATGTATCACCAGTCCTAATTTACCTAACACAAACTTTCTCAGGATAAATGAGAAAAATGGGTTTTAGGTTTTACTCAAAAAATGACATCTTGATATGTAACTCACTTCCAAATTCTCTCCTTTACACTTGAAACTAGACAATTCCATTTATTTTTTCCTTGCTACATCAGAGGTTCAAGATTCACTCAAGCCTATTAAAATATCTACTTCAGACCAGAAGGTAGGTTACAGCCAGTGACTGATGATGCTGACTGAATATCAAAAAATTCAATACCACACTCCACCATCTAGTCACCTGTCCCCTTACAAAATGTATTTGATCCCTATACAGGGATTGTGGAGCAGAAAATATAATGAAATTGGGGCTCATTCAGTCAGTACTAGGCTGTCCAAAATGTGCTACTGACAGAAATAATGCACTAAGCCCTGGATCTCCTCTAGCCTGTTTCAGTTTCACTTGACTAGGTTTACTATCTAAATGTAATAAAAATGTTGCTTTCTTAACCTATGTTTAAAGAATGGGTGGGCGGTGCATATATTCCTTGCAAGTATTCATTACAGGTTTGTTCTTTAATACATTTCTTATGTTCTTCTCTTTACTACTGTAGTCCCCTTAAGATTCATGTTTCTCATAGTTTTGCACTGCATCTTTCCAGCCCAGAATTTAAATTTAGGCATATTTTCAAAGGCTACCTTTGCCTTGTCTTATTCAGTACTGCTGATTTAATTGCCTTAGTTAACATCAATGTGTGTTGCATGCAGCTCATGTCTAGAAGTCAGTCTTGTAAGTTTGCAATAACTGTATCTGAATATTAATGAATTATTCATGTTCATCTTTGCTTTCCCATGAAAATGCAACAAATAGTTTTAAGAACAATGTCTATTCTGGGAACATTTGGGCCCATAGATGCACACAAAATAATATGCTCCTTTCTTTCATTGCAATTCACAGAAAATCAAAACATTTTCTCAGTACATTATAAACTCAGCTTCAAAGTACTATAATTTGCATTTGCACCAGTTTTGCCCAAAGATTCATAAGGCTGTTACTAGGTTTGTAGTTCAGGGGACCTTTGAGGAGCCTAGCCTAATTTCCCATTTGACCATAAGCACTGTCTTGTTAATTGACTTTCTCAAGGTCACATTGTAAGCACATGAGAGCTGATGGAATGAAACCCTGTACCATAAAAAATCCAGCTCACAGTAAAATATTTTATCTTCTAAAAATCAAACTCAAAAATGTATAAACTTTTCTGTTTACATCTGTGTTTATATTTACATGCCATAAAAAGTTAATCATACCTGAAAGATTTAACACGTACTCAAGGGTTTTGTGAAATATGTATAAAGCAAGAGAAGTTAATGACTGCATAATCAAAAAACTATTTAAATTGTATTAATACTCACAAAATGTGTATATATGGGTCTACTTTGATCCATCAAAATTACAGTTTATTGAATCTCAGTCACGAGTCCATTTTCGTGAAAGAGCATTTATTCTTTTGTGGTTCAGTGACTTGATTTTCGTGAAAGTGCGTTTTCAAATAAATGCACTTTCGTGAAAACAGACTTGTGTGACTGAGATTCAATAAACTGTAATTTCAATGAGATGAAGTAGACATAGAGATATATATATATATATATATATATATATATATATATATATATTTATATATATATATATATATATATATATATATATATATATATATATATATATGTATTTACTAATTGTTCTACAATTCACTTTTGCCATGAATATATGTCTGTAAGTGGGGACATAAGTCATGTAAAGATACCGTGAAACAAAACTGCAACATCAAATGCCAGAATATATGTTCATTGTTGTTTTTTCCTAAATTCAGAATCAAATTCTTACATTAATTTGCTCAGAAATACAAATTTTCGTTGAGTACATTTTACAATAAAGTTCTGTTAGAAGAAAATGCTTTTTAATCTACCACTCAGTGGCAAGGACACAGCTCTAGATGATTGTCGATGTTGAAGTGACACAAGTCACATATTCAAAAAACGGGAAAAAAGGTGTTGTGGATGCATGGATGTACTATAGTCATTAAACTTTTTTATACAAGTTAGTTGAACATTTCTTTAACTTCAAGGTACCAAGCAAATATCTGCACATTATAAAAAAAATAATTGCTTCAAGAATCACTTTTGCTTTTGTCATTTCCCTTTGAATGAAAGCCTAAAAAGGAATGCTTGCATGTTATCTAAGCACTGTTGCACAGTTACTACAACTGGCAAACCGCAACCTCATTGTCATTACTTGCAAACAATCTCAGGTGTATCTCTGTCCTTCACTTGGATATGTTTCATTTTATTTATATAAAACTCAGTGCTGGTAGAATACCTTACATTTCAAATCATTACTATTGTTAACCCAGAAGGATTTAACTTGTAATCTCTTATGATAGTTCTTGCAAACTTGTGTGTGAACACACGCTTATTCTGAAATTAGAGACCAAATAAAACTTGGTATTGAAAGCCTGCAAAACTATTGGCTATCATACATTTACCTATCAGACATCTGCCACCCCCTGATATTTATTCTTTATCATTAAAGACAATTAAGAAGACACACACATGAGAAAGGTATAAGTCAGAAAAAGATAACATGCCAGTCTAGTCTTTAGTCTCTATACGAACAAATGCCATAACGTTTCTCCATTCTTTGCTGGCCTGAGGCATGAAGGAAAATTAAAAAAAAACTTGTTTTAAAGACAGACATTCTTTCAGACAGAATATCTTTAAAGGTCTGAAATGTAGGGAAATCAGCATTCTGGAACTTAACATTACTTGTTGCTGTCCTGTAGATAAAGATTAAATGCACCTGCTTTTAATCACTGATGTCAGATTATAATGAAGTCATCTAGGACTTCTATATTATTTCTCATGATTGTAGTAAAGCAATGAAGAGAATCTCTGTAGCTAATAAAGATGTCAGGTGGAATTTGAAGCAGACTACGAGGCCATCATGCATTTTGACATACAATAATAAGTTCTTACACAGTAACAATATATAGCAATATAGAGATGACTGTGCCCATGTAGGGAGAATGTAATGTTTTCCTGGAGTGCAATGCTGACATTCTCTTCAAACAAAAAAAAAAAAAAACAGACAATTTATTGAACAGTTCAAATCTATTTCTTTCATTTCAGTCATTCATGAACGTTATACTATAAGCAAGAAATGACCTCGAAACCATGCCAAAAGAATAAGGTAGGTACTTTTACATGTTACTTCAGCTCTTGTTGGTTAACTTCATATTCAAACATCACAGGCGCATTTACTTTACTTCCGCTATGATCAAGTAAGTTTGTCTTATTCTTATTTGTTTCTGGTACACACTACCAGATAGGTCATTTAAGTTGCAACACATTTGACTTTAGTGATCTTGCAGAAAAAAATGTTTCTAAAGACAATGTTTTTGTTGTTGTTGTGTCTTTCAGCTTTTCCTGATTAGGGGTCGCCACAGCGGAACTCCAGTCCGCTAATGATTGGCAGTAGATTTTTACGTGCTGGCTTGCTGGGCCTAACGCCCAACCTTCAATGAAGGAACACCCATTCACACATGTCACCACACAGAAGACGCTCTAACTGAGAATCGAATGGGCAATGTCTAACTGTGAGGTGACAATGCTACCGCAGCACCATGATATGATCTGGATAAAATTCTCACCAACTTTCAAACAATGGTCATGGACTTGCAACCATTAGCATGCTCTTACAAGCTTTGGATGTATCAGGTTTGATACTTCGGCATTTACAGTTGTCTACATTTTTCTTGTTATACACTTTAACATTTAACATACTACAAATTACTTGATTAGTAATGCATACACAATTAGAAATGTGTCATTTAGTAAATTAACCAGCTCTGTGGGTCATGACAGAATGATTGTAGATCAGAGAAAATTCTCAGTCCTAGTGCTGTCTTAATGAATTTTGGTATAACATAAAAGATGCCATAAAAATAAGAAAAAAAACCCCATAACAGATGCCATATCAATGCTGACTTTTATTTCCTGTCCAGCATTTAGAAAGTTAAAAACATAATGTGCATCCACACTACATGTCATTACATTTAGATCCCCTCCATCCTACCTATGGAAATGTGCATCCTTTCCTTCTGTTAGCTTCCTGACCACTCACTGACAAGAAGACCCTAGAGATTTCCCGCTTGTGTGTGGAGTCTTTAAAATTTAGTATCAGCAAAAGGAAATCATGTGTGTGAAGAACCTCAAAGTTAATAGATAAGGCCAGAACTGCTGTAATTGATTGTCACTGTATAAACCTCCTGACCACTTGCTGTCAGGAAAACCCTACAAATTTCCTGCTCATGTGTACAGAGTTTAAAATTAAGTGTCAGCAAGAGGAAATCAAGTGTGGAAAGAAGTTCAAAGTTAATAGATAAGGCCAGAACTACTGTAATAGACTGTGTACATGTCTAAATCACATTATAGTTTCTACCTAGCATTCCTTGCTTATTGAGAATACCTGTTTCAGTAACAGCATTGTTAATCTAGAAAGAGTAATTATAGTGGACACTGACCCTAAGGACTGCAACATTTTTGTTGTAGGATAGTATGGCTATATATTGCTAAAATACCATAACATGAAACGTGCATCTTAATTTCTATTCGCATTTATTCATGAAAGCGAACTGCAATACTAATATAAAAATGTAACAAAAAGGCCACACATAAACATTAGAATAGGCTCTACTATCTCAGTTAAGTTATCCCTTCTAACATTCTGTTTGAGACCCTATATATTTCAGCACTAAAATGTTACTTTCTTTATAGATAGTTTTCTGCTCACGGTACAGGGGCACAGCTTCGCTAATATCTTTATTTATTTATTTGTTTATGTTTTGAGCAGTCCCACCTGCATTAAGTAGATTGAATACTAAGAAATCTGCAACTTGTTAACGTATTTCTATATTATGCTAACATTCAGGGCTTTATCTCACTCTGCTCAGGGTCGTTTTGCTTCTCTATCCTACCCCAATACCAACCCACCCCTCCTTCTCTACATTTATAGTACTCTAAACCACTCCCCTTCCCACATACCTCTTCCCCATCTTCCTTCTTCTTCTTCCTACTCATCTTATCATCTCCACTTAAAAGCTCAGAAAACAAAAGCAAAAACATCAGAACAACAAGATAGACTAGTTCTGAAGAAGCCAACATCCAGCTGGTGAAAGCGCTTAACTAGTTTTAACAAAAGTCAAGTTACATTTTGATTTTATTATGTGTACAATTTCTGGTTGACTACGACGAGTTTGTACTGCAATAAAAGTTTAATGTGGAGTCTACACTGCGTTCCCTCTGTGTTTTTTTCATTGTTACACAGAGAAGATAGCGTATCTTGTGTTTCTCCAATTCACTTTATTAGATCCAAGGTACTTCACTCACTCAGTCAAACATAAAAACTAGAGAAAATATGCCCATAACTAATTCAATTTTATCCCATTTATACTGCAATGTCTTGTCAATTAATAGTGATATACACCTCATCCAGGCCCAGCTACTCACCCCCATCTTATAACCAGACTCTAGCAACTCACAATAAAATAAAATGTATCTCCATGAATATGCACAGTATATGTAAAAAAGCTACTGAGTTTGAAGTCTGGATCATTCAACCCCTGACATACTTGCAGTTTCAGAAACCTGGCTGAAACCACACAATAACAACTGAGAAATACTGTCCCCAAGCTTCAATATACTCAGAGATGAGCAGCTCAAAAAAGCAGGAGTAGCTATAATATATCCAAGTGGCTAGTGTCTCACCCCATTGCCATCCTATACCTATATTCAACAAATTTGAACTTATCATCTCCCACTTCAGATTAAATAATTGTAAAACCTCTTCACTGTTGCTTTATACATACCCCCTTGGCAACAATCTATCTATCTGTCCTTGAAAGAGATCCTATCATGGGTCTCAACCAATATATCTCAGGAAACTACAATTTTAGGGGATGTCAGTATTGACTCGCAGAAGCTAACCTCTCAATTCCCTACTAATAGCATTAACCTCCATGGTTTTACACAACGTATAAATCATCCCACCTATACCAATAAACCCATCAGTTGTGTTCTACCCTGGACTGGATTATGCTCTCCCACTCAAGTAACTTTATCTTATCTGGCATTCTTCCAGTGATCATCACACCACTAGACTTGTCACTCATTTTATCAAATAACATACTAATAAAACTATCCATAACATAGCCCCATTTAACCTACATATGATTACAACCATTTTAAATTATATCAACTGGTCTTTCCTTAAAAATCTAGCCCTTGATGAGGCAGCTGATAAATTCAACTCTGTATTCCTAAATAATTTAAATAGCCTAAAACCTCTCAGAAGGAAAAGGATGAAAACTGATTTATCTCCTTGGCTTTCTAACAACAATAGAGCCCTTATGCTAAACCAAGATAAAGCCTGAACATTCTATCACAAAAAGAAATCATTACAAATATTATAGCATTTTAAAAACTTCAATACTTTGTCAAAAAAGAAATTAAAAAATAAATAAAAAGTAATTCCACACAGACACTCAATATAAACAAAAATCAAATCCAAGAAAATGTTGTCAATCAATCAAGAATATTTTCTCTTTCAGTTTTGCTCAGACTCCCTCCTTTTGCTCATGGTGATGTGGAAGGGCTAAGTGGAGTTAAGGACTCATTTCTAGCACCTGATATCTACTGCCTCACCATTCCTGGAAACAAGAATACAGGCTTCACCCAAGTCTTGGACCATTGAGTGCCTTTACTGCCAGTGATATACTAAGGTATGTTTATGTGTTTTACTGTTTAACCCATATTTAGTCTATACCTTCACATAGCTTTCCTGCATATCACCTTTCCCCCTTTTGCTCTCCATTTCTCCCTTCTAACTGGATACATTTTATTGGCACCTTTTCATGTCCTGCCTTATCATATTATTCTATAGTTTACTCTAATTGTCTGTTCATCCCTCCATCTATCAAACTGCATTTATTTGGTTGACTTACTCTCTGTAGCTTTACTTCTAACTGTAGTTGACTCTGTTCCCCACTTAGCCCCACCATCTTTCAAACTGTATTTATTTATTTAACTTACTCGCTTTTTTCCACTTATAAACCTTGTCTTCAATACTGCTAAACTCCTATCTGCAGTAATTCCAATCAGTACAATAATATATTGGCAATAGCATTTTTTCCTTCAGTTAAGTAGTAAAAGCTTTCAAAAAAACTGTGTTTCCTTACAGATTGTTTTTGCAAGCAATACATCCATTTGCGACTGGTTTAGACTGCTCTGTTCACCCTTGCTCCACTGGGGCTTACTCCACTTCCATAGCCTACCCCTAAATCTCACCCACCCCCACTTACTGTACATTTATACTCTCTAATCTCTGCCCCCTACCCCAATGCTCCCCTCTACTTCCTGTTTACCTCATCCAATCAACAATCATTAAGCAAATCATCCTTTCCTCTACCCTACTTCCTCCCTTTTATTACTAAAATCTAATCAGGTAAATAATATAAACACACTACATACTCTCCTACCACCCCCACTGTACTTTACACTTTACACACTATTCTTACTACCCCCTCTATAACTCCTTTATCATCCATCTTGCATACTCCACTACCTTTCTATTATACCCTCTATCTCCCTGTTCTTCTATTCTCCCATCTACTTGCTTAATCTTCCCACCCAAATATGCCTACAATATACATCTCCATTCCCTCCATTCTACTATTTTGCCTACTAACCTGCTATCATGTAAATATTTCATGTATAACTTAGCTCCCACACTTAACCACCCACTATACAACACAGATAACCACTACCCAGTCACACCTCAACTTCATCTTTTAATCTCCCAAACATTCTCATATACAAATACAAACTCAATGCCCACCACTATCTTCACCTAGCACAACCCAAACAACACTCTATCCAATACACTCTACCTTCTCTAACCAATTGCTCTAAAAATCTCCTTATGTGGAGACATTCATCCCAACCCTGTCCCTAATGTCTCCACCACACATGATTCTAAGCCCTTTCCCACTACATCCACTGATACTATATCACCTACGAACTACCTTACTATTATCTCTATCGATCTACACAGTCTGCTTAACAAATTCTGTGAATTCCACTCTTGGATTGCTCTCTATTGTCCTAACATAGTAATTATTAGAGAAACCTGGTTCAAACCATATATTACTAACTCTGAAATGCTCCCACCTGACTATAATATTATCCGCTCTGAGAGATTACAAAAAAAGCTGGTGGTGTGGCTATACTCTATTCAAACCATCTTTCTTCTCTTTACTGTCTACAAGCTTCCCTAACTTTCATTTGGTCCAAATTATAATTGCCAACTCCAAACTAAACTGTCATAAAAAAGCTATGTATTATAGGTATATATATTCCTTCAGTAAATAACATTCTCATTCTAGAAAACTTTCACTCCTTGGACCACCAACTCTGTCTCCAATGAAACTATAGTTCTTGGTGATGTTTACATCAACTGGAATATCTTAAATAATGACTTCCCATCCTCAAATATTAATCTTCATGGCTACACTCAACTTATAACTTTATATAACCATTACAACAACACCACAAACACAGGTAACATCCTAGACTTAATCTTAGTATCCAATCCTAGTTTGTACCAAAACCCAAAAACACTCCCTGATTCTATCAGTGACCACCCCACAACTTATGTTCAAAAATATTCCCTTCATCAGGCTAGGCAACACAAGTATAAAGAATGCTGCAGTCTCACCAACTTTAATCCTAATGTATTTAATAGGTTACTCTCAGCTATAAATTGGTCTTACCCCGTTAGCCTACCACTAAATGATGCTGTTCTAAAATTCAATTCCATATTCCTAGATACTCTTAATAGCCTAGCTCCCCTCAGAAAAAGAAGAGTGAATTCTCTCCATGTACCTTGGCTATCCCATTCCTCCCAAGCACTAATGCAGAAAAGGAATGCTGCAAGGAAAATTTGGTTAAAATTTCAATCTCCCAGCCAGCTACAAACTTACAAATAACTTCAGAATTTAACAAAAAAAATAGTCAACGATGACAAAAATATACTTTCTTGAACCACAAATTCACTAAAAAAATTCCAAAAAAATTCTGGGCAGCCATTAACAATATTCTTTACTCTGGATCTCCTAGCATACCAAACCCTTACCCTAATGACTCTCCCTTTGCAAACACCACAAAGTTCAATTCCTGCTTCATACACTAATGGTATGCAGGTACCTAATGGTAATGGCAGGCAGCATTTTTAAAACTACAACCACCCTTGTCACTATCATATGTTCATTTGTCAGTTAAATCTGTTAACTGATTGTTTCCAGCCCCCTCATAAGAGCAACTAACAGAGTCTCTACCCGCTTTGCTCCCCACCCTGCCCCCTATTCCCTCCCACCCCCAGAGGTCCCACCTTTATTACACTCACAAACCACTCCCATCTTTCCAATAGCCAACCACAGTGCTAACCCAACACTACCTCCTCCATCTTCCCACTACTATCACACCTCCTCAACTAACATGTACAAGCACACCTTACCTATGCTCACTGCATGCACTTTCCTTGCATATCTTACATCCTACCAAAGCTCCATCATTCCCCCACTCAAACACTACCACTGTACTACTACTCACACCACCACTCATGTCTCACCCTCGGTCAGCTCCCCTCCCACCAACTCAAGAACCATCCCTATGCACCCCCCACATATTCTACCAACTATATTACTCAAACATAAAGCATCCTTACAACTTAACATAATAACCCTCCCACCATACCTATTACCCACAGAGCACAAGCATAAAGTTTCCCTTATAAACAAACACATTCAAAAACTGAGAAAACTAATAACCTCATGTATATCAAAACTAGCCCTAAGTGGAGACATCCACCCCAACCCTGGCCCTACCATCTCCAACCCCAATCCTCATAATTAGACTAGAAACCACAACTTCTCCCATATTACAGCCAATAGAAAGCCAAGTGACTTCCTTCTACTAAGCCTAAATATTAGAAGTATATCCAACAAAGTTCATGAACTCCATGCCACCATAGACTTGTACTCCCCAGATATAGTCATCCTAACAGAAACCTGGCTAAAACCTCACATTACCAGTGAGCAAACACTCCCTACAGGTTACGGCATACTATGAGTAGACCGGCTAAACAAGAAAGAAGGTGGTGTAGCTATAATATTTAAACAGCATCTAAACATCCAGATCTCAAAATCATCAGCTCCACAAATAGGCAATGAAGAAATAATATATACCAACCTCAAAATAAACAAAAACAAAACCATCAACATAATTGGATGCTACTTCCCACCTGGCCAAAACATCCCTCCACTAGAAAAACCTCCTCAGCTGGTCTACCCACCATCTCCCCAAGAAACTATCATTTTAGGTGATTTCAATATTGACTGGCAATCCTGTTCTGGCAACCATCCAACCCATCATGTAAACCTTCATGGCTTCACCCAACTAGTCCAGTCGCCAACCAGGATAAATAAAAACTCCAGCAAGCACACTACCCTGGATTGGATACTAGTCAGTAAGAGCCCCCAGTCATATATAACAGGATGCTTATCAGATAGCCTCAGTGATCACTCCCCAACATTCCTACTCAAAAAATACCTATACCAAGCTAAATCTGTCATCTGCCATCAAATATGTAAAAAACTAAACTTTAACCCACTCACATTTATCTCATCCCTCAAAGAATGTAACTGGCATCCTCTAAAGTACCTCAGTCTTGATGACACAGTTGAATGTTTTAATACGGCCTTCCTGAGCATCCTTAATTACCATGCCCCCATAAGACTTTCCAGAACCAAAGCACAACCCTCCCCAAGGCTACAGAAAACCACTAAGTCAGAAATGAAAAACAGGGATAAAGCCCGGGAGCAATGGCGCAAAACCAAAACCCCCTCAACTATACAGAAATTCCTAGAACTATGCAATAGAGTAAAAAAGCTAATAAAACAGGACAAATTCCAATACTACCAGTCTGCCCTAGACTCCTCATAACACAGCCCCAAACAATCCTGGTCCTCCATAAACTCCATCCTCCACCCAGATAAAGTCAGTACCCCTCCTCCTAACATCCCTCACTCCTCAGAAAATATTGCTACCTCATTCAACACACACTTCACCCAAACCATACTATCACTAGCTAAACAATATAATCCCCCTCCCCTCCAACCCACACTTTCAACTAGTAATCTCCCCACTGCCTTCTCTTTTTCTCCTCTACCTACCTCCAACATAAAAAAACTCTTAACTAAACTTAAACCCACCAACTTAGCAGCAGACAACCTCCCAAGTGAATACCTACAAATCGCAGCTGATGCTCTGGCCTACCCAGTATCCATCTTGATTAACTGATCTCTGTCAGAAATTTACGTTCCCACACTGTGGAAAGTATCACATATAATTCCCCTCCACAAAGGCAGACCCTCCACAGAACTAACCAATAACTGCCCCATAGCTATTCTCTCTCCACACTCCAAAATACTAGCGAGATGCATACACTCTCAGGTCTCAGACTACCTCCTTACTAACAACCTCCTTTCCAGTACTCAGCATGGTTTCTGACCAAACCATATCACCACCACTGCTTTACTCTCCTTTACTAACACTATCCTTCAGCATAAAAACCATGGCTATCTCTCCTCTGCTACTTTCCTAGACATATCTAAAGCATTTGACATGGTCCCACACAAACAACTTATCCCTGTCCTCAATAACCTATCCTTCTCTCAATCAGTCACCAACTGGTTTCAGAGTTACCTGTCTGACCGCCAACAATGCGTTGTATGGCAGAATGACATAACTCCCCAACTACCTGTCTCCACAGGGGTTCCCCAAGGATCCATCCTTGGACCCCCACTGTTCTCTGTTTACACCAATAATCTAGCCTCTGCCACCAAACATGGCACACTCATATAATACGCAGATGACTCAACCATCATCTGCTCAGCCCAGTCCCTACCCAAACTGAAAAAGTCACACAGGAAGCCTTTTCCTCTATTGAAACTTGGTTATCTGATGCCCAATTAATATTTAACCCAAACAAAGCTAAACTACTCATCTTCCAACCCACCAAACATACTCAAAACAACTCTCACTTTAACATCACAGCAAAAGACAACACCACTATATACCCAACTGAACACACCAAATTGCTAGGAGTGGAAATAGACAATAAACTAAAATTTGACATTCACATATCCATGACCATAAAAAAGTCCACAAAAAACTAGGAGCGTTATACAGAAATAAGCAACTTCTCACCAAAGCAGCAAAGATTTCAATAGCAAATTCCCACCTTATCTCCACCCTACTTTATGCCTCTCCAATATATACCAGCCTAAGGCAATGCGATCTAAACAAGCTAGAGACCTGCTACAACAAAATCGACAAACTCACCACAGAGGCATCCTACCATAGTCACCACTGTCTCTCACTTGCTGAACTGGGCTGGCTTGAACTCCCTCACCTCCTTCAGTGGTATCAACTGTCACTTGCCCACAAACTAGTAAACCATCCACTAAATGTCCCATCCCTCCAGAATCTACTCCAACCCTATCGCACCACCAGACCATTGAGATCTAGCAACAAATCACTTGCTGATCACTAAAGCCAATAACTCTGCTGGTGAAGCACTATTCTCTTGCACCATAGCCAAATTATGGAACTTCCTTCCACCCACAATTACCTCCATACCATCATGCACCCACTTCAAAACTTTACTAAAAGTGCACCTAAAAACATGCTGGCTATGCCCTTGCAGCTCCCACTCTAATATCACCCACCCCATCCAACCACTACCTTTCTTTCCACTCCACTAACTACCTTGATTATAGCAAGCTCAGATGCTCATAAGCCTAGTACTTGTTATACAGCAGGAACTTCTTATTGTAACATTTGTTAACGTCTGTTATGTACTTCACAGATAAAGATTCTAGTTGTGTACTGATGTATTATGTTCTTCATCTGTAAATATGTTGTAAGTAATTGCTATGTTAAATTGTTAATCGCTATGTAATCCAATGTAACTACTGTCTATTTTAACTGTGGAGCTTTTCTCCCTGGGCCTCCGCTGAAAATGGACCTACATCCAGTCGGACACTCCTGGTCAACAAATGTAGGTAAACAAATAAATAAATAAATACAATGCATAGTCACCCTCACTCAAAACCAACACAACTCAAATCAAACTCCTCTTTTCAGAACTCCCCGCAATAATGCTACTTTTTCTCTAAAGCCTGTCCCTATTTCATTTATGAAATCTTTGTTGCTAAATTTAAGCCCTGTTCCCCCTCTGTAGATAGACTACCAACTGAATTTTTAAAACTTGCAGCTAGCTCCATAATCTACCCGATCTCCATACTGATCAACAGGTCAATCAAAAAATCTACATTCTCTTTCATCTGGAAACAATTCTATGTTAAACCACTTCACAAAGGTGGAAACTCTACAGAACTGAAAAATTACAGGCCTATAGCTATACTGTTCCTTCTTTCAAAAATACTCAAACTGCATACACAGACAACTTCTAGTATCCCTGTTACATAAAAATCTACTCTTCCCTAAGCAAAATGGATTTTGCCCATAACACAAGACAACTACTGCCTCACTTTCATTCACTGATACCATCATAAAATGCAGGGAAAATAATAACTTGGTGTCCTCTCTCTTTATTGACCTCTCCAAAGCCTTTGCCACACTTTCCCACACTAAACTTCTCTCCAATTTGTCTGTTCTCAGTTTCTCCAACCTTACTCTCAACTGGTTTTCCAGCTACCTTTCCAATCAACAGCAATCAGTTAAGTGTCTTTCTTCCTATTCCTTATTTCTCACAGTTAACACAGGGATACTTCAAGGCTCCATTCTTGGTCCTATTCATTTTAATATCGTTATAAAAAATCTGCATTCAGCATGTCCTCAGTCCACACTTGTACAATATGCCAATGACTCCACTATCATCTACTCTTCTGACAATCTATCACACCTCCAATCCTTCACGCAGTAATCCTTTAACTCTATGAAAAGATGGCTTAATCACAATCAACTTCAGCTTAACCCCCCCCAAAAAAAAGAAAAAAAACCCCACAAAACTAATGCTATTTCTCCCAAAAACTAAATCCCATTATAAATCAGCCTTTACTATCACATTCCTTGATAATACCAAGACAGAAGTAGTGCCGCACATCAATATGCTTGGTGTTATCATTGATGATCAACTTAAGTTTGATTTCTATATTCAAAACTGTATAAAAAATACCAGAAACTTAGCTTGCTCTATAGATCCAAAAAAGTCCTAATGACTCCAGATTATCTATAGCTAAGTTATATCTACTTTCCACTCTTCTCTATGCCTCTACCATTCTAAAAAACATACAATCTACCCTAAAAACTAAAATGGAACTATGTTAGAATAAAATTGCCAGATTTGCTGCCAATCAGCCCTTCATGTTACACCACTGTCTATATATAAAAACCATAAACTGGCTTGAACTACCTCGCTATCACATCCTCTCCCAACTGACCCTGACCCATTTTATACTGAATAAACTGACTGCCTGTCCATGCATCTCATTTATCATCACCTATTATATCCCTAACCCCTCCTTCTGGATCTCTGCTCAACTACTCTTGAATATCTATAAGCCATGGCCAATACAGCTGCACAGTAGCTTTAGCCTGGAAAAAATCTTAGACATCAGATCCATATCAAACAGTCATCATTTCAAAAAAAAATATTGAAAGACAGAAAAGATTCCTTAACTCCTGGCTCTGTTCCTGCCTTAACCCCACCTAGTGCACATAGTGTCTCCACAATTAACTTCCCAACCCTGCCTTGTCTGTCAATAACCTTTTCTTCCTCTCTTCCTCTCTATCCTACTTAAATATGATCTCTCCTTCTATTTGTCCTCACTTCTTTCATCTATACTGCCCTCCAGCTCTTTGTTACTACTCTATTCATCTTCTCTCTCCTACTTATCAAGCACCATCTCTTTATTACTCCTGTTCAAAACTCTGCATCTTCTTCTCTGTATTCCCTTTTCTCATTGCTAACCTATAAATGCATATCCATTACTTCATATACTTTTTTCTAGAATGCTGTACTTAATATATTCTGTTTCTTTTATACCATCCTTTCACATATCTACAGCTTTAAACTGATTTTCAATTAACTAGTCAAGACTTATTGTACAGTCCATCTACTCACATCTTATTTTATCTTATTGTTGCTGATAATTTATTATATTTACTACTATTGTATTATTATATCTTATTGTTACAGAAACTTTATTGTATATGTTATTGTTTTATATTATTGCTTACTTAATTTGATGCTGAAACTTAATTGTAATTTGTTTTATTGTGTACTTAACTAACTTTGATAAACCAAAAAACCAAAACCACAAAAGGGAAAAGCAGGAAAAGGTACCACAATCGATGTGAAACCGCTGTATTGTACAGAAATGCTGCCGCTCTCCAAAAAAATCCAAGGCCCATAAACGTTCCAAACACTTTAATTGAAAATCACATACAAATAAAAAACGTCGACCTAGGTTTCGTCCGTTGTACGAACTTCATCAGAACACAACATACTGCATTTAAAACTCTTATATATTGTGCACAATAATGCTTAATGAGCCTATTAACCAATGAATTCATGTGAAACTTAAAAATAAAATGATTAATTAATTAAAAACAGCTATACAAAAATGTTGACCCTGCGTTTAACTAACACATTAAATGACACATTAAATGAAATGAAATAAATAGAATGAAATAAATGGACCCCTCCTGGTAATAGAAATGCATGGTGTATATAAACCCTAAAACTTCAACAAAAAATGAAAATAAATATGAATAGTAATAAAAACAGCTGTCATATAGATGATTTAAACCTATAATGCGATGTAAAACAATAATGTATACTATGTATTACGAAGATTATATATATAACATATAAATTAATACATAAATGTTAAAAACTGTATTATATTTAATTTTAATGTGTAATTAATTTATAATTATATATATTGTTATTATAATTGTTGTAGGTTGTATTATATATAAAGTGGGAAATTAAGAAATGGGAAATTAAAAAATGTAAAAAATATATATATGTATATATATATATTAAAAAACGATTAACTGTTGTTAAACATGGCAGGACACTACTTAAGTAAATAGATAATATATAATTTGTATAAATGTATGTAGATCATTATGATATAATTTACAAATCGGGATGGGGAACAACATATATATATATTTTTAAATAAATAAAATTAATATAATTAAATTGAATATATGTATATATATAAAAATAAACAATCCATTATAAAATGTACAGTTACATATACACATAAATCGACATATAAATAAATATAAATATAAATATGTGCCCAATAATGCATATGTAATCCACGAATAATACATAATTCACACATTTATTAACCCTATAACAAAACTGTGTATTGTATATCTAAAATTAAGTAAAACACATGTAGAAAATGTGACTCTAATGTATTAAAATGTACCAAGGGCTAACTAATATGCAACTAAACTTAAAACTTAGACCACATGTAATATACTACAAATTACTATGCATAAAAATTCAAACCATATAAGAATGTATAATAACATTGTATATATGCTAAAAGCCCTTAATATTGTTCAACCATAGAATAGGCTTAATACTAGTATATTCGTTCAATCCAGGGTATTGATTGGCATTGAGTAATATCTGCATCCTCAATTCTGACAAATCTAAGTTATATTTAGTTAATTTCCCTTGCAAATCAAAATTCTGGTGTACCACACCAAAAAACTTAAAGGAATGATTTTCAAATTGATTAATGTGTCTAGCAAGAGCATTCGATAATTTATTATTTTTAATGTCCAATAGGTGTTCTTTAACCCTGTCCCTTAGGTGTCTACTAGTCTTGCCAACGTAAAACCCTCACACTGTTGACAAACAGCAATATATACAACATTTTTGTGTAACAATTTATATGCTGGCTAATTCTAATATTGTAATTATTAACCCTCACAACTGTGTCAATGTTGATCAAATGCTTACACGTTGAACATCTACCACATTTGAAATTACCCACAGGTTTTTGTGAACTGTTGTGGGTATTAACATTCAAACTTTCAAATAAATCCTTAAAAGAGGTGTCCTTCCTAAAAACGTGTTTAACATTCCCTACAAACATTTCCCCAAGTAATTTATCTGTACTTATAAGTTTCCAATTTTTATAAATGATGTTTTTTATGCATAAAGAAATACCATTAAATGTAGTAATAAACAAAGGAATGTTATTGCAAATAAATTTCCTGACATCAATAGCCTGACTTGAATTGCTATCAATAGAAATCATCTCCTTACTGTGTAGTATAGCTTTGTATATGCCCTTATTTCTTTTATATTTCACTTCTTTAGCTATATCACTACAAAAATCCGGTGGATATCCCCTGTTTAAAAATAAACTGCTAATGTATTTAATTTCTTGATCAAAGTCCACATCCTCACTGACCATTCTTGCTGCCCTCACCATCTGACCTTTGACCACCGCTTTCTTCTGATGGTGAGGGTGCCAGCTATCAAAATGTAGTACAATTTGAGAATGTGGACTTCCTATGTATGTTTGACACTAGCTTCTTCTCGACCTTATCATAAGTTAGCTTGATATCCAAGTAACTAATACTTTCCTGGCTAATAACATGTGTGAATTTTAAAAAAGTTACACTGTTATTAATATACTCTAAAAACCGTTTTAAAATTGCTTGCTCCCCTTTCCAAATAATAAATAAATCGTCTAAAAACCGACCATAAAATTTAATATATTTAAAATACTCTGAATTGAACACGTAATTTAATTCCCAATAGGTTAAAACAAAATTCGCGAAACCCGGGGCACATGCTGCCCCATGGCTACGCCACTAACCTGTTTGTAATAGGCCCCATCGAAAAATATAAAATTGTTTTTTAATACAATGCCCATTAACTTAACTATAACATTAATCTTATTCTGATCATAAAGGTTAGTGTGATATAATTGTTCCTCTAGCCAGTCCAAACCACTATCATGAGGTATAACCGTGTACAAGTTGCACACGTCCATGGTGATAAAAGTGTCATTGTCTTCAAATTCTATGGCTTTAATTTTCCCCAAAAAGTCCCAAGAGTCCTTAAGAATATATGAAAAAAATGCAATGCCTGGTTTCAGATGGTAATCCAAAAATTGACTAATGAAATGTGTCTTACTGCGTTTACCATCTACTATTGGTCTAAATTGTAAATTGTCCAAGCCTTTATGTATTTTAGGGATGCCAAAAATGCCACTAATTACGGGAAAATCGTTCTGTAAAAAACGCCATTCATGTTCGTCCACCTCTCCTTGAAATAACATGTCAAATAGTGTAGTGTCAATCCTCTTATGTGCTATGTTTATCTCATTCCTACTAATTTCCATATATGTATCTTCTACCAACATAGCATTCATATAAGAGACATAATCATTATTGTCCACTATCACTATACCACTGCCCTTATCGGGTTTCATAATTCTAATATTCTCCGTGGCCAGAATCCTACCTAATATAAGCTCCTCTTGTTTAGTTAAATTGTTCCCATTGTGAACTTCCCTAACATAGTGGGTAAAAGCATCCCTAATATCATTTTCAGTCACTTTTTCAAAAACTGCTATCTTGTCATTCATTGGTGGATTATAAGTGCTTGGTTTGGACAATCTATTGTTACCGTTCTCAATATTACCCCAAGAATTACTCTGGTAAAGTATTTTCAAGTTTAACTTTCGAGTAAATAATTTCAAATCTATAATACTGTTAACCAGGTTACCCCTCCTCTTCGGTACAAAGCTAAAACCCTTTGAAAACAATTCCACACTATCCCTATCAAAGGACTGAGTAGTGTAATTGTACAATTTAAAATCACCCTTATTGTTCTCGACAATGTTGGGTTTAAAAAACAACCTACATTCCCTTTGTCTATCAATTGTCACATTACCATTCTCCTGTGTACACCCATCAACATCCAATAACATACTAATACTATGGTTAAAACATGCATCAACATTATTAACATTAAAATCAACTGTTTCAGCTGTTTGCAATTGTTCAACGAAGTCATGAATTGTCAAATCATAAAGTGCATCACTATTATCTGTGGTGCTTAAATGCATACCACCCTCAAATGACATTATCGTGCAATGATCAAAATTACAAATATTTTGAATATTAATATCGTTCTTATCATCATTTGTCTGTTGTTCTTCACCAGTATAAACATGATTAATACAGTCCCGTCTAAGTCCTTCAGCTGTATCGGACCGTATATTACCAATTTTGTTGCACTCTTCAATATTTGAACCGGTAATATTAGGAATCCGCCCCTGTGTATTGAAATCATACACAGAAGTGTCATGTAGTCCGTTAACACAATCCACATCATCACAATTAACTAAAATACTATTATTGTCACAAACCGCACACCCTACTGTAAAGTTGGGTTCAACTAGTGTATCAGTTGGACCGATGAAATCGGTCCTCAAAAAATGGGAACCAGTCAAATGTACCGCATTCAAGGGGACAACATCACCACTAACAAAGTTTGGACTGATAACTGTACTCGATAACGTCGTCTCAGGACCAGATAAAGAAAAAGGATAAAAACGCTTACCCAATACCTCAACGTGGTGGACGCCATCGGCTACTTGCGCGCCCCCCACGTGTTTTTTTGTGGTTGGAAATTTACTTTCCTGTTTTTATCATAATCCCTTCTCGGTCGTGTTGCTGTGTACTCGTACTCTTCCTCCTCTTCGTACTGATGTTGCCCCTTAAGCCTCTTTGATCTCCTGGGCCCGTCTCCCTCACTCGAGCCGCCATACTGCCGTAGTCTTTGAGTCTCTAAATGCAAGGGGGAAGTGATGTCATCTAAGACGTCCATACGGTTAACATTCTCTTCCGGTCTCCCATCACTAGAACTGTTTCTTGTAGGTTTGGATTTAGGATACACCAACCCAGATGAATACACTTTCATATCCCTTTTGATTTTAAGCTGCTTTTTGTCATAAATAACATTGCAACTATGTTCAACCTCCTTAATAATGTTAGTGTAATTTGTGTAATATTGATCAAAAAGCAGATCCTGGCTAATAGAACTATTTAATCGTTCCAATTCAGATAAAAGTACATCTATTTTCTTGTCATTATATGTTATCATTATTTCCATAAGTGCTATACCCGTTTTATTGAATAATTCGTGCAACTCATTTAACATGTCAGGTTCGTGCTCACTGCCGTTGGGATATCGCCACAGCCTCAGTCCTTTGGGAACAAGCCCCAACTCAATATTTTTCCGCAAATACCCATTTTCCATTTGGGTTCTTTTCAATTTGAACATCTTAACTTCAAAGGCTCGTAGCCATTCACGCATATTACCTTCCACTTGGTTGTTTTGAATACTCGTGGGATAGTGTTTAGTATTAAAGGAGTACTGGTTTAATTTCCATGAATCACTATTTACCGGCTCCGGTTGCACATTAACTCGAGTAGCGTGAAAAACCTGTCCACTAGATGTACCATTGGTACCGGAAACTGTGGGTGCCAAAGGAGGGGTCGCTTGTGTCAAGGGCAACCCCAAACTGCTTGCAGATTCCAAACTGGCGTTAAAAGATGTCATAAGTTTGTGAATCAACACTGAATGCTGTTTTAGCTGCTCATTCATGTCTTTCAACAGCATACCCACATCATTTGCTCCACCTTCTTCCTCCATGTTGAAACACTGATAAACCAAAAAACCAAAACCACAAAAGGGAAAAGCAGGAAAAGGTACCACAATCGATGTGAAACCGCTGTATTGTACAGAAATGCTGCCGCTCTCCAAAAAAATCCAAGGCCCATAAACGTTCCAAACACTTTAATTGAAAATCACATACAAATAAAAAACGTCGACCTAGGTTTCGTCCGTTGTACGAACTTCATCAGAACACAACATACTGCATTTAAAACTCTTATATATTGTGCACAATAATGCTTAATGAGCCTATTAACCAATGAATTCATGTGAAACTTAAAAATAAAATGATTAATTAATTAAAAACAGCTATACAAAAATGTTGACCCTGCGTTTAACTAACACATTAAATGACACATTAAATGAAATGAAATAAATAGAATGAAATAAATGGACCCCTCCTGGTAATAGAAATGCATGGTGTATATAAACCCTAAAACTTCAACAAAAAATGAAAATAAATATGAATAGTAATAAAAACAGCTGTCATATAGATGATTTAAACCTATAATGCGATGTAAAACAATAATGTATACTATGTATTACGAAGATTATATATATAACATATAAATTAATACATAAATGTTAAAAACTGTATTATATTTAATTTTAATGTGTAATTAATTTATAATTATATATATTGTCATTATAATTGTTGTAGGTTGTATTATATATAAAGTGGGAAATTAAGAAATGGGAAATTAAAAAATGTAAAAAATATATATATGTATATATATGTTAAAAAACGATTAACTGTTGTTAAATATGGCCGGACACTACTTAAGTAAATAGATAATATATAATTTGTATAAATGTATGTAGATCATTATGATATAATTTACAAATCGGGATGGGGAACAACATATATATATATTTTTAAATAAATAAAATTAATATAATTAAATTGAATATATGTATATATATAAAAATAAACAATCCATTATAAAATGTACAGTTACATATACACATAAATCGACATATAAATAAATATAAATATAAATATGTGCCCAATAATGCATATGTAATCCACGAATAATACATAATTCACACATTTATTAACCCTATAACAAAACTGTGTATTGTATATCTAAAATTAAGTAAAACACATGTAGAAAATGTGACTCTAATGTATTAAAATGTACCAAGGGCTAACTAATATGCAACTAAACTTAAAACTTAGACCACATGTAATATACTACAAATTACTATGCATAAAAATTCAAACCATATAAGAATGTATAATAACATTGTATATATGCTAAAAGCCCTTAATATTGTTCAACCATAGAATAGGCTTAATACTAGTATATTCGTTCAATCCAGGGTATTGATTGGCATTGAGTAATATCTGCATCCTCAATTCTGACAAATCTAAGTTATATTTAGTTAATTTCCCTTGCAAATCAAAATTCTGGTGTACCACACCAAAAAACTTAAAGGAATGATTTTCAAATTGATTAATGTGTCTAGCAAGAGCATTCGTTAATTTATTATTTTTAATGTCCAATAGGTGTTCTTTAACCCTGTCCCTTAGGTGTCTACTAGTCTTGCCAACGTAAAACCCCTCACACTGTTGACAAACAGCAATATATACAACATTTTTTGTGTAACAATTTATATGCTGGCTAATTCTAATATTGTAATTATTAACCCTCACAACTGTGTCAATGTTGATCAAATGCTTACACGTTGAACATCTACCACATTTGAAATTACCCACAGGTTTTTGTGAACTGTTGTGGGTATTAACATTCAAACTTTCAAATAAATCCTTAAAAGAGGTGTCCTTCCTAAAAACGTGTTTAACATTCCCTACAAACATTTCCCCAAGTAATTTATCTGTACTTATAAGTTTCCAATTTTTATAAATGATGTTTGTTATGCATAAAGAAATACCATTAAATGTAGTAATAAACAAAGGAATGTTATTGCAAATAAATTTCCTCACATCAATAGCCTGACTTGAATTGCTATCAATAAAAATCATCTCCTTACTGTGTAGTATAGCTTTGTATATGCCCTTATTTCTTTTATATTTCACTTCTTTAGCTATATCACTACAAAAATCCGGTGGATATCCCCTGTTTAAAAATAAACTGCTAATGTATTTAATTTCTTGATCAAAGTCCACATCCTCACTGACCATTCTTGCTGCCCTCACCATCTGACCTTTGACCACCGCTTTCTTCTGATGGTGAGGGTGCCAGCTATCAAAATGTAGGTACGAATTTGAGAATGTGGACTTCCTATGTATGTTTGACACTAGCTTCTTCTCGACCTTATCATAAGTTAGCTTGATATCCAAGTAACTAATACTTTCCTGGCTAATAACATGTGTGAATTTTAAAAAAGTTACACTGTTATTAATGTACTCTAAAAACCGTTTTAAAATTGCTTGCTCCCCTTTCCAAATAATAAATAAATCGTCTAAAAACCGACCATAAAATTTAATATATTTAAAATACTCTGAATTGAACACGTAATTTAATTCCCAATAGGTTAAAACAAAATTCGCGAAACCCGGGGCACATGCTGCCCCCATGGCTACGCCACTAACCTGTTTGTAATAGGCCCCATCGAAAAATATAAAATTGTTTTTTAATACAATGCCCATTAACTTAACTATAACATTAATCTTATTCTGATCATAAAGGTTAGTGTGATATAATTGTTCCTCTAGCCAGTCCAAACCACTATCATGGGGTATAACCGTGTACAAGTTGCACACGTCCATGGTGATAAAAGTGTCATTGTCTTCAAATTCTATGGCTTTAATTTTCCCCAAAAAGTCCCAAGAGTCCTTAAGAATATATGAAAAAAATGCAATGCCTGGTTTCAGATGGTAATCCAAAAATTGACTAATGAAATGTGTCTTACTGCGTTTACCATCTACTATTGGTCTAAATTGTAAATTGTCCAAGCCTTTATGTATTTTAGGGATGCCAAAAATGCCACTAATTACGGGAAAATCGTTCTGTAAAAAACGCCATTCATGTTCATCCACTTCTCCTTGAAAAAGCATGTCAAAAAGTGTAGTGTCAATCCTCTTGTGTGCTATGTTTATCTCATTCCTACTAATTTCCATGTATGTATCTTCTACCAACATAGCATTCATATAAGAGACATAATCATTATTGTCCACTATCACTATACCACTGCCCTTATCGGGTTTCATAATTCTAATATTCTTAGTGGCCAGAATCCTACCTAATATGAACTCCTCTTGTTTAGTTAAATTGTTCCCATTGTGAACTTCCCTAACATAGTGGGTAAAAGCATCCCTAATATCATTTTCAGTCACTTTTTCAAAGACTGCAATCTTGTCGTGCATCGGTGGATTATAAGTGCTTGGTTTGGACAATCTATTATTACCATTCTCAATATTACCCGAAGCATTACTCTGGTACAATATTTTCAAGTTTAACTTTCGAGTAAATAATTTCAAGTCTATAATGCTGTTAACCAGGTTACCCCTCCTCTTCGGTACAAAGCTAAAACCCTTTGAAAACAATTCCACACTATCCCTATCGAAGGACTGAGTAGTGTAATTGTACAATTTAAAATCACCCTTATTGTTCTCGACAATGTTGGGTTTAAAAAACAACCTACATTCCCTTTGTCTATCAATTGTCACATTACCATTCTCCTGTATACACTCATCAGCATCCAATGATATACTAATACTATGGTTAAAACATGCATCAACATTATTAACATTAAAATCAACTGTTTCAGCTGTTTGCAATTGTTCAACGAAGTCATGAATTGTCAAATCATAAAGTGCATCACTATTATCTGTGGTGCTTAAATGCATACCACCCTCAAATGACATTATCGTGCAATGATCAAAATTACAAATATTTTGAATATTAATATCATTCTTATCATCATTTGTCTGTTGTTCTTCACCAGTATAAACATGATTAATACAGTCCCGTCTAAGTCCTTCAGCTGTATCGGACCGTATATTACCAATTTTGTTGCACTCTTCAATATTTGAACCGGTAATATTAGGAATCCGCCCCTGTGTATTGAAATCATACACAGAAGTGTCATGTAGTCCATTACCACTATCCACATCATCAAAATTAACTAAAATACTATTGTTGTCACAAACCGCACCCCCTACTAAAACGTTTGATTCAACTAGTGTATCAATTGGACCGGTGAAATCGGTCCTCAAAAAATTGGAACCAGTCAAACGTACTGTGTTCAAGAAGACAACGTCACTACTAACAAAATTAGGACTAATAGCTGTACTCAATAACGTCGTCTCTGGACCAGAAAGAGAAAAAGGATGAAAACGCTTACCCAATACCTCAACGTGGTGGACGCCATCGGCTACTTGCGCGCCCCCACGCGTTTTTTTGTGGTTGGAAATTGACTTTCCTGTTTTTATCATAATCCCTTCTCGGTCGTGTTGCTGTGTACCCGTACTCTTCCTCCTCTTCATACTGATGTTGCCCCTTAAGCCTCTTTGATCTCCTGGGCCCGTCTCCCTCACTCGAGCCACCATATTGCCGTGGTCCATGGGTCTCTGAATGCAAGGGGGAAGTGATGTCATCTAAAACGTCCATACGATTAATGCTCTCTTCCGGTCTCCCATCACTGGAACTGTTCCTTGTAGGTTTGGATTTAGGATACACCAACCCAGATGAATACACTTTCATATCCCTTTTAATTTTAAGCTGCTTTTTGTCATAAATAACATTGCAACTATGTTCAACCTCTTTTATAATGTTGGTGTAGTTTGTGTAATATTGATCAAAAAGCAGATCCTGGCTAATAGAACTATTTAATCGTTCCAATTCAGATAAAAGTACATCTATTTTCTTGTCATTATATGTTATCATTATTTCCATAAGTGCTATACCCGTTTTGTTGAATAATTCGTGCAACTCATTTAACATGTCAGGTTCGTGCTCACTGCCGTTGGGGTATCGCCACAGCCTCAGTCCTTTGGGAACAAGCCCCAACTCAATATTTTTCCGCAAATACCCATTTTCCATTTGGGTTCTTTTCAATTTGAACATCTTAACTTCAAATGCTCGTAGCCATCCACGCATATTACCTTCCTCTTGGTTATTTTGAATACTCGTGGGATAGTGTTTAGTATTAAAAGAGTACTGGTTTAACTTCCATGAATCACTGTTTACCGGCTCCGGTTGCACATTAACTCGAGTAGCGTGAAAAACCTGTCCACTAGAAGTACCGTTGGTACCGGAAGCTGTAGGTGCCAAAGAAGGGGTTGCTTGTGTCAAGGGCAACCCCAAACTGCTTTCAGACTCCAAACTGGCATTAAAGGATGTCATAAGTTTGTGAATCAACACTGAATGCTGTTTTAGCTGCTCATTCATGTCTTTCAACAGCATACCCACATCGATTGCTCCACCTTCTTCCTCCATGTAAAACACTAGTAAACCAAAGAACCAAAACCACAAAAAAGAAAATGCAGGAAAAGGTACCACAAACGATGTGAATCCGCTGTAGTATACAGAAATGCTGCCGCTCTCCAAAAGAATCCAAGGCCCATAAACGTTCCAAACACTTTTATTGAAAACCACAAACAAGTAAAAAACGTCGACCTAGGTTTCGTCCGTTGTACGAACTTCATCAGAACACAACATACTGCATTTAAATCTCTTATATATTGTGCACAATAATGCTTAATGAGCCTATTAACCAATGAATTCATGTGAAACTTAAAAATAAAATGATTAATTAATTAAAAACAGCTATACAAAAATGTTGACCCTGCGTTTAACTAACACATTAAATGACACATTAAATGAAATGAAATAAATAGAATGAAATAAATGGACCCCTCCTGGTAATAGAAATGCATGGTGTATATAAACCCTAAAACTTCAACAAAAAATGAAAATAAATATGAATAGTAATAAAAACAGCTGTCATATAGATGATTTAAACCTATAATACGATGTAAAACAATAATGTATACTATGTATTACGAAGATTATATATATAACATATAAATTAATACATAAATGTTAAAAACTAGGACAAAACCTAGGTCGACGTTTTTTATTTGTATGTGATTTTCAATTAAAGTGTTTGGAACGTTTATGGGCCTTGGATTTTTTTGGAGAGCGGCAGCATTTCTGTACTTAACTAACTTTGTTTTATATATATATATATATATATATATATATATATATATATATATATATATATATATATATATAAATAACATCACAATGAACAAAACATGCTGGAGGGATAGGTTCCTGACCCAGATACTCCCCATACTCTGGAATAGACTGCCCATACATGTCAAGCAGAGTGCCTCCTTGGCCCTCTTCAAAAGGAACTTGATGATTGGATGGGAGATAGGAAATTCACCCCAGAGATCATGTCAGTCGCCCTACTAGACAGGGGTCCAGAGAAGTAAATATTGTGGGAAGAAATATCCAGGGAATTGTTATGGCTAGGCTTGTATAGGCCCTAGGGCCGATAGCCTAGTAACAACCTATGAACCTATATATATAGACCTTTTCTTCCCAGGCCTCTGCTGAAAATGAGTTTTTGCCCAGTCAGACTTTTCCTGGTCAACAAATGTCAGCTAAATACATTAACTAAATAAATATAAATGTTTCATAACCAGAAACTAATTCAGCTCCACAACCCCCACCAGCAATACCTTTACTGATATAGCAGCTCAATTGAAGTCTTATTTCATATAGAGTATAGCTGCTATGAACAGCAACTTTCCAGTGTCAACTTCTAATTTTTCCTCTCCTACTTCTACCTACTTTTCAGTTTTTTCCTTGCAATCAATCCCTACATCCCTTATTAAAAATTTGCTGAGTAAACCCAAAACTTGTTCTCCTTCTGCCGATAATCTTCCCAATGAATTTCTAAAGATAGCTGCTGACTGCATTGCCTACCTAGTTTTTATACTCATTAATAGATCTTTTAAGGAAGTTTATGTCCTTTCTCTCTGGAAAAAGTTCTTCATCTTTCCACTAAAGCTCATTTCATTGAATTTAAATTTACCCTGACCAAATCGCTGAAAGCTCAAATGACTGAAAACTCATTTCACTGAATCTCACTTCACTGAAGTGAAGTACTGGCATAGTGTAGAGTACTGTAAGGCAAAGAAAAGGTATCTGCCCTTTTCCCCACTGTAGTGCAATCCTGTAGTTAGTATATATAGTTAAGAGGGTTGTGGGGAGATATGTCCCCTACATTGGGGGGTGTGAGGTGCGTAGCCCCACACCTAGCTTGGATTTATACTATATTTCACCAAAAGCTTCAAAACAATACATTTTAAACCATAGAAATGCATACTTACAACACCAATAACTAACTCTTTGCAGAAGACAATATATACCTAAACTAACTGGGGGGCTATGCCCCCCACACTTCCCCCTAATTATATATACTAACTCCAGGATCATACTACAGTTGGAAAAAGGGCACATACCTTTTACTTGCCTTACAGTACTCTACACAGTGCCAGTATTTCACTTCAGTGAAATGAGATTCGGTGAAATGAGTTTTCAGTAATTTGAGATTTCAGTGATTTTGTCAGGGTGAATTCAAATTCAGTGAAATGAGCTTTCAATGAAACAAAGTAGACCCATATATATATATATATATATATATATATATATACACAACCCTATAGATAAATATGGATTCACTTCACTTGACTGAAAACTCATTTGACTGAGACAAAATTACCAAAAACTCATTTGACCGAAAACTCATTTGATCGAAAACTCATTTAACCGAAAATAGTAGTGGCAGTGTATGTGCCCTTTTCCCCCCTATAGTGCGACCCTAGAGTTAGTATATATAGTTAGGGTGTGTGGGGTGGGGGCAAAGCCCCCCACTTAAGTTGGTTAAACACTACTTACTGACCATCTTAACAGGCACTGGACAATATAAAACCAAGCTAGTATATATATATATATATATATATATATATATATATATATATATATATATAAATATATATTTTTTATATATATATATATATATATATATATATATATATATATATATATATATATATATATATAGATAGATATGGGTCTATATTATATGCTCGAAGAGACTTTTCTTCGAACATATAATCATCGACATGTAAAGACCGAATGTTTTAAAGAGCGAACAGCCACGTCCGCATTTTTTTCCCTTGGAAAAAAATTCACTGGGCCATACACAAAAAACACAAACTTCAAAACCCTAATCAAGTGGGGTGCTTCGGCCCCCAACACCCCCCTAACTAAATATGCCAACTCTGAGATCACTCTACGTTGGGGAAATGGACAATTCCCAATAACAGCCAACTGATTTTTTCCCGAGGAAAAAAATTTGCGGACTTGGCCATTTGCTCTTTAGAGCGTTCGATCTTTACGTGACAACCATTATATGTTCAAAGAAAAGTCTCTTTGAGCATATAATATAGACCCTATATATATATATATATATATATATATATATATATATATATATCTAGAGAGAGAAAGCGAGAGAGACAAATTAGAAAATATAAAAACAATGATTTAACCCTGTAAAGGTTCTGAAAAAAAATAAAACTGTAGCACTTCAGTTTTAGTGTTAGTTTGCAAATCACATATATAAAAACACTTTGATAACTGGTCTAATCACAAAATGGCTGGTCATAATCTGATGAGTCACAATAGGATAAACAATATACATATAAATTATCACACATCCTTAAATAAATAAAGAGGCACTGAGAAGCTTGGGAAAGAGATGTATCGATTCCTCATATACCTGTGTGTGCTTTAATCTAATCTGTCCTATCAGTGCCTTAATATGAGTGAAAAGAGTTATGAAAATGTATACTTATTTTGTCAGCATTTATAACTCTTCTATGTATTCCATGTTCTAGAATTTCTAGAATATCAGAGAGCCAATACCTTACAGTTCACCATCAAATGTACTGACTTGATTTGTCAACCCTTGCTAAGTTTTATTTGTATGTATAGACATGAACTATTCCTTACGTACCTCACTAAATTCTACTTTTCTTTCAGTTTCAGTCATAATGTGTGTTTCTAATTATTTTTATTAAATTCAAATAAGTGACAAAATTATGACGTAAGTAAGCATCTAGAAATTGCATTTGTACAAGAAAAGAAAACAGAATTATCAACAATTAACCATAAAGAACAGGTCAAACAAAGATCTATGTACAGAGGGTCTACTAAAACAATTAAACTGATTTCTAACAGCCTGTAGACTGTTCTATGTCAGGTGTTGTCCTGGGTAAGGTAATTAGCAACGCTCTTCCCTGAACTACAAAGAGATGTCTGACTATATCATTATACTCCCTATAATCACTCTGAATTACTTCCTGGCCTTGTGTCCACAGCTGTCCCACATATGAATGCTACTCTTGTCTAGTCTGTGATATAATGCACCAGTTCTGAATGTGTTCCTCTAAATAAGTTGCAAATTTAAGAACATTTAAGAAAAATGTTTGTTTATAAATTGTAATGCTCTCTGTATCTGTTAGCATCTCACTTGATGACGTGTGACTTTGAAACAGTAATACCAATGCTTCCTTGAAGGTGCTGATGTTTTCCTTTACAATTCTTCATAGACAAACCTATCTCTCATGTTCTTCATAAGAATTGACAACACTCATCTAAAGGCTTTAGGTACTAAAGCAGTCAACCAAAATTTAAAAAAAAGTAATAAATTCAACAGTTTGCATTGTGAAATTCAAACTGTATGTTTTCAGGCTGAGCTGCTCTGCAGTATACTTCAACAGCTGACACACTTCAACATAAGCTCAGGAGCTGGGCCTACTCACTGAAAGAGAAAGAAGATAACAGACAGCTATCAATCGATATTCACCTGTCCTTTCTAGTCTAGCCCTTACATTTTCTTAACACCTCCCCTTTCTTTGTGCATGGAGCTTCTGAACCATTTTTTTTTTGTTACTGCTCCTTTGCAGCCCACTGTAGTGTCTCTCTCTGTTCAGACTCATTTCCACCAGTACATGTCCAAACCCTTAGAGCTCTCAAAGGAAATCACAGACCAGGAGCAGCTACTTAAAGGTGTAAGGTCTCTACTCCTACTTTGAACAGGCTGACTTGATAAGTATATTCCACTTAATTCAGACTTAGGGAAATTTCTAGACCTGTATGCATCTCTGTTATATCCCTTCTCTCCATACTAGATTCTGCCCAGGATCTCCCTTCGGAGAGGATACATTTATGTTCAATATAACACAGAAGTCAATCTCTAATGCACTGTAGGCCTCAGGACTATCTGGTTAAGTTGCACTCCTGTTGAGGAGTCAGTCATAACTGACAAACTGACTTTTAGCTGGTTGGCCTGCTTTTAGCACTTCTAGCTTGCCCACTAATCTAGGGCTCTGGATAGCTCACATTTGTATTCTTTGGCCTGTGCCTATTGCATAGCACAATAACAATTCATCTAACATTGTCAGAGTGATATTGTTACTTTTCTAATGCACCTCTACCAAGGCTGGAAAGCTTTTCTTGCAGTAACTCCCAAGATAAGTAATGGCTTCTTAATTGAAAAAAAAAAAATTTGTGTTTTATATAATAGTTTATAGAAGTGTTCTACTACTTTATGAATATGCTTCTGAAAGAAGCTATTTTAAGGAGTTTTATTTAGTTTAACATCCCTGCTTTGGCAACTTAAGGAAGTAGGCAAGTTATCACATGCCCTGAGGAAGTCTGCTCACCCTCTTCTTTCTCACTATGTGAATCATTTTGGCTCATTTTTATTTAATATTTGTTTGCTGGGAAAGTCCAACTGGGACAGAACCCATTTTCAGTGGAGGCCCTGGGAGAAATGCTTCAGATGCAAATCTTTGGAATCAAATCATTGATTTGGCCCATTTGTCACTTTAGTAAGTGCACCTCCTCTAAAAATGTTTTGTATTCTCGAATTAGACTTCCATTCTTAATGCATACATATCAGGCCGGATTCACGAAGGCTTGCACGGAGTCTAAAAGTAGAGTAAGACTCCAAGCAGCCAACATGTCCGCTGAGCGATCCAGGAACAGCTGGTAGGGGCGTGCAACAGAGTTCCTAAAATGACTCTGACATGGATAGGGCTAGGATATGCAAATTACCTCAATTGCAGGCGAAAGCTATGCAAATGAGGTAAATTTGCGATCCAGGAGACCCGAACCTGTCCGAGTAAGAGTAGTGTTATTTGCAGAAATGTACTCCATTGACAACTGAGTACGGTTCTGCAAATAGCAAAACGGAGCCATGACAGCTCCAAAAAAGGATGTATCCAGTTGAGGAAGCATGCCAATGGCCAGAAATACGGCCATTGGCAATGTTCACCGATGCAAAATAAAAATAAAATAATTTTTTTTTATCCCAATCGCCGATGTTTAAGCGTACCAGAAAACCAATAATTAAAATCCACAAATGTGGATTTTATTGTAATTCATAATATACAATGCAAGGGAATGGCAGGCCGAAGACAACATGGCTACCGAGTAGAGGTTGCTAAGGGGGGAAGCTCAGTCTAAGAGATGCAACCAAGCATTAGTAGGCAATCCTATGCAAATGAGGGTAAGGATAGTGAATCCCAAGTTTACATAGCAAAAGAGCACAGTCAGCGGAGTGTAGGAGTAGGATAAGGGGAGTATCAGAGTAGAAGATAGGTGACATCACGAGGGGGGTATGTATGAAAGAAGTGAAGCTCATTGGAGCAGAGTGGCATGTGTTTGCTGTCAGTTACTCATCACTGGAAGAGGTGTGTCAACAGGTACCCTAGCTAAAGGCAAGAAATTGAAGGTGTATGCCGTGGATAACACTAAAGTTTCTTTTAGAAGTGCTTGCAACGTGTTTGCGTGTGGGTGCACGCCCGTACATCCGAGTAAGACTGTGTGCATGCGTGTGCACCTGTGTGCATGCGTTTAAGCCGGAGTAAGCATGTCAAAGGTCGTTTAAAGATGTGTAAGCGCGTTTGCGCCTGTGTGCGCGTGTTTTAGCAAGAATAAGCAAGTTTTAGTCTGTGTAAGCATGTGTGCGCGTGCGTGACCTAGTGTGTGCGTGTTTTTGCTTGTGTGCGCGGCGCTGCACCCCTGAGGAAACAGAAAGGGAAAAGGAAGCACAACAAATAGTAGGAAGGTAACCAGGGAGTACTAGCAGAGCTAGCAGGTGAAAACAATCAGAATCAGGCAATTACACAGGCAGTACACTAGCCCAGCCCAGCCCAGCACTTAAAACTCAGCAAACAACTTTCCACTATGTTTTTCTCAGAGACACTGCAACACTGCAGTAAGCTAATAGAAGTGAAAACTGAAAAAGCTTTACTGAGACAAAGAAATGTTAGAGGCTGCCATTGCTGTTATAAAGCGACATATGCAACATGCTGAGGGTGGTGACAATGTGAATGCTACTGAGCAACCCACAGTGAGGAGACAGAGAAGAGTGTGTAGGCCCAGAGTAACCTACCAGGGACGACATGAGCTGGAGATAGTGGAGCGCTATAGAGTGGACGGAGACCACATGCAGCAAATTGTTGAGCTGTGCAGGCCACGCCTCACATACAGAACCAACAGAGGGGAATCCATCCCAGTGGAAACCAAGGTATGTGTTGGCCTAAGAATACTAGCAACAGGTACCTTCCAGAGACCAACAGGTCATATGATGGGGATTTCACAGGCATCAGCATCCAGGGTACTGCACCAGTTCCAGAATGCCATGTCAGCACATGTCGGTGATCATGTATATTTCCCCAATTCCCATGAGGTATTGGCCAGCAATATGCGTCTTTTCCAGCAAATAGCGGAATACTCTGAGGTAGTGGGTGCAATAGACTGCACGCACATATGCATCAAAGCACCAGCTGGTGAGTGGGGTAGGGTCTACTATAACCACAAGGGTTTCCCCTCCATCAACTGCCAGGTCATGTGTGATGCCCAGGGCATAATAATGAATGTGTGTGTTGGCTGCCCTGGAAGCTACCATGATTCCTATATCTGGCATCTGACACAGCTGTACCAGACATTTGCCAATGGGGACATCCCTCATGGTCACCTAGTGGGGGATGCTGGATATGCACTGGAGCCGTGGCTGATGACACCCGTCAGAAATGCACACACACCTGAACAGGAATGCCATAATGAGGCACATGCACAAACATGAAATGTAATCGAGCATGTGTTTGGGCTGCTCAAGTCACGGTTCCGGTGCCTGGACACATCTGGTGGAGCCTTGCAGTACTCACCAACTACATGTACCCAAATAGTCATGGTATGTGCTATGCTACATAATATGATCCTGCGAAAACAGCTGCAGCAGGAGCAGCATGGGCTGGGCCAAACAGCTCCCCACCATTGCCAAGGCCATCACAGGCAGAGCGTGACTCAGAGGAGGAACAACCTGAGCCTGCCCCAGTAGGCAGAAGGAGGCGTGCCCAGAATGCTTTGGCCTTGGCAAAGAGGCAACGCATAACATATACACTGGCTCAGTAGAAACCCTGGAAATGATACCTCTCTCTGACTCGCACATATAGTAAAAGGGATGCCTAACTTGACACTACCTGTTAACAAACATGTATAGGGAGTGTAATATGTGTATCCGACATAGACAGCCCTGCAGCACCACCTGAGGCATGATTGCCATGTGTTAAGCAATATAAAGCAGTGCTAAACAGCTTTTACCACTATTTAGTATATGTAAACAAAATTGCACACACTAAGTAGCACAACTTTGGGCAATGTTGAGCAATATTGGGCAGCGTTCAGCAATGTTGGTTAACACTGAGCAATGTTGTGCAAGTTTGGTCAAAGCTGGGCATAGTTGAGCAAAAGCAGGTAAACATGGTCATATTTGCTTTACTGTTCCTTAAGCAGTTTGGTCTGCCCAGTATGAAAATATGAAGCAGTGACAGTCCTCGAACCCACGATACTGTGCACTATAGTCATAGTACTGAACCACTAAACCATGACAGTATTTCAGTGGTCAGCCTGTATGAAGAAATGTTGATAAGTCTATGCAAAGTATCTCATGGAAATCCTGCAGGCACAGCATAATCCCTGTCGAGTTATGACACAAAGGTGAGCCCTGCAGTAAGAATAGAACCTAATTTTCAACACACATATAGTATAAATGTTAATATTGGTCATGTTCACACACATCAACAAATGTAGTGGACCTCAGACAGCAACATACTGAAAGGTCACACTGGGCATGTTCACACACTTGAATAAATGAGACAAATGTCAGGCAACAAAACACTGAAAGGTCGAACTGGGCATGCTCACACACTTAGGCCATGTCTGAGTACATCAGTGGGCCACACATATCTGGCAGTTGCATGTGTTAACTCAGGAACCTCTCACTATTCACCAATCCGCCTTGTGCACACAGTTATATGACAACAGACACATATATAATATAGTAGAACCCTGTCATAATCAAATATCTTCTGCAGATACTTAGGTTGTTCATAAAAAGTGGGAAAGAAAAGAAGAAACAAAACCTGTAATCAGTATCATCAAGAAACAATGTGCATCCCGAACATTATCATAGGTACAGAGGTTGATACTAGGCTATCTGCCCTAGGGCATGTATAAGCCTAGCCAGAGTGTGTTTGGCTTTTGCAACCCTGTTAGATTAGTAGACTGTGCCTGTGAATAGTAGGTCACACAAGATAGCCCATTTACATTTAGTTTATTGTGCCTCTGTCTAGCAGGGACCCAGAAGATATCCCAGGGGTAAACATACGATCACCCATCCACTTGTCAAGATGTCTCCTGTAGGTGGTCAGTGGGGGGCTCTGCGTATGCAGGACTGGGATCTCATTCCAGAGTGAGTGGAGCCTCTGGGATAGGAATCTGTCCCTCCAGCATGTCCTATTAATATTTGTGCTGAGGTTTATGTCCGTGGAGCATGTAGCTCTAAGGGATTCGGATATCTTGAGGTGGAGCATGTCCATTAATTCTGGGTTGGACATGGCTTTAAACAACAGGCACAGATCGCATCCGAGTAGGCAGTAAGCGACTGAGTAGAGCTGGAGTTACTTTAGCCAAACTGCGCAGGGCATCTGTGTGAGTTCCTAGATCTACTTGGTGAGGTACTTTTGGGGCCATTACAGTTGCTGCAGGTGTTGGGTAAGGTACATCCCAAATGGGGCATTGTATCCAAGCATGGGCCTGATGAGTATAGGGGCACAATGACCTCACTTGATCTAGATGTGAAACCTTATGGGATAAGGTGGGCTATATAGAAGGTCTGTCTAACCACTTTGGCAACGTGATTGTCAAAGGCGAGAGTACTAACTCGTGTCCCCAAATCCCTAATAACACCTACCGTACGTAATGGATTACCACCTATGTTGCAATGTGTGGGCACGTTGTTATTCCCAAAGGGGATGACTATGCATCTAATGGCATTTAGCTGTGGGCCATGGCTCTCACACCAGTTATCCATCTCTGTGAGACCCTTTTTGAGGATGCTTGTGCCAGCTGGAGAGTTGATTATGGCACCCAGTTTGCAGTCATCTGTGAACATGGTCAGCCATATTCCTCCTGAGTTAGCCTGTATGTCAGAGAAATATATACTGAACAAGAGAGGTCCCAGGACTGAGCCTTGTGGGATGCCACGTGTAACTGGTGTATAGTCAGACATGGCACCTGCAATACTGACAATGTGGGTGCTATCCCTGATCCAGTTAGCAATCCATCCTGTGACATATGTGTCGATATTGAAGCTGGTGAGCTTATGTATAATGCCCGAGTGGGGTATTGTGTTGAAGTGTTTTGCGAGGTCCAGGTAGGCTGTGTGGACAACCTTCTCTATGTCTATGGACCTGGTAACTGTTTAAAGAAGTTGAACAGGTTCAAGAGGCAAGATCTGCCCACAACAAAGCCGAATTGTGTAGGATCCAGTGTCTGTAGGTTCCCGATGTCTATGTGTATGAGTTCCATGATGATACGCTCCATAGCTTTGCAGACCAGGCTAGTTAGGCCTATAGGGCGATATTGTCCGGGGTCCATTGTGGCATCACCTCTGTGGAGCGGGACCACTGTTTCTGTACGCCATTCCTTGGGTACATATCCTGTAGTAACTCTAATATTGAACACTGACTTAATGTGAGGGTTACGTTCGTCATGAAGCTCATGTAAGACACAGGCCGGGACACTGTCCAGTCCCATTGATGCTGTGTTGTCTGCTTTGGAGAGGGCAGCACTCACCTGTTCATCTGTGATGTCAGGGAGGCTACACTCTGTTGGGATGGACATTTGTTCTTTAGGGGGGATGGGGGGAGACATTTGCACTGAACCTGTTTGCCAGGATGTTGGCAATGTCTGTGGGTTCAGTGTATGTTTTGTCATTATGCAGTAACTCACAGCATATCTGGGAGTTTCCACCCAGGTTCCTGACATAACTAAAGAAGGCCTTGTGATTGTCCTTAGTGTCTGGTGCAAGTTTCCATTAGTAGCCGGCCTTAGATGAATTCATGAGTGATCGTAACTTTTTGCTAGTACTGATCAGAGATGCCTTCCCTTTTTGGGATCGTGCTCTATCATGTAGTAGTGTCCTCCTTTTGTTGTATAGCTTATTAATGGCTGGGGTCCACCAGACAGGTCCCCTACCTTTGGAGGAGTGAGTCTTGTTGTTATTTGGGATAGCATGATCCATGCATTCCAGTAGGTGTCCATAGAATGTGTTTGTAAAGGATTCAGTGGTCTGAGCCATATTTACCACTATCCCAGGGTCTTTGAAGGATACCACCTTGGTTTGGAGAAGTGTGACATTTGCTTTTGAGAAGTTCTTCACCACGATTACCTAGGAAGGGGGTGGGGACGGGATATGGATGTCCAGTGAGATAAATGTATGGTCTGACCTTACCAATGAGGGGTACACCTCTGGTGTGGAACATAGTGTCCCCATGTTGGTGATGATCAGGTCCAATATGTTTTCCCCTCTTTTGGGTGTGGTGACCCATTGTGCCATAGCATTTGAGTTTATAAATTCTAGCAACTGTTGTGCAAGGGTGTTGGGGCTTGAGTAGTATTCCCAGTCAATGTTTGTGTAGTTGAAGTCACCCAATATAATGGTGTTTGGATAGACCTTCATATTCTCCAGTGTTCCCAGGAATACTGAGTGGTGTTCCTGAGTTTGGGAGGGTGGTCTGTAGCAGGCTACAAACTGAAAGGCAGTTTTGTCCACTGTTAGTTGCACATGTATGGTCTCCGATGCTTTGTGCAGTGCTACTAACTTGGAGGTGTGTGTATCTGTGATGTATATGGATACTCCCCCTATTTTTGTTGGCTGGTCTGAGTCTTGTGGCCAAAAAGCATGGCATGAAGTATAACCTGGTAGTGCTGGTGTGCTTTCGGGAGCCTGAACCAGATGTCTGTTACTGCACAAATATTGACATTCTCCATACTGAGGAGAGTCCTGAGTGCATGCATTTTGAGGGTTAGACATCTGGTGTTGAGCAGCATTACCCTTAGTTTCTTTTACCTTGTAACGTCTATGGAGGTGGGTTTATCTTTTGAGCCTCGCTTAAAAAAGCCACTATGGGGGTGGCAAGAGCCTTAGCCAATATTCAAAAGTCTAGGGGTGACAGGTGCAAGCCGTCCATAGAGAAGCTACGTGGCATGTCGAGCATGTCATCACAGACTGACAGACACTGGATCCCCTTTGAATGACACCAGTATGTTAGCCAACTGTTAAAAGTGATCAGTTTGTCTGTATACTGTGACATCATTCTTGGTGACGGTAAGATGCTACACAAGGTCAGGGTCATACTGGCCTGGGCTACATGATTAGAGAGCTCCTCTATGTCTCTTGTCATGTAGTCCAGGGAGGAACGTCTGAGGTTATTCACACCAGCATGGACAATGATGGAGCCATATTTGTATTTGCTTTGGAGTGACCTGAGTGCATGTGCTATGTGACGGATCCTGGCACCCGACAGACAGCTCAAAGTGACCTTTTCCTTGTTCAGTCTGGTGAGTGGGACATCAGTGTGTCTGACAATAAGAGTCACCTATTACATGTGTATTAGGTGTGTTGTTTAGCCCTAAGGGCAGTGACTGTGTGGCACACTGACTTTGTGAACTATGTGATATGTGGGTATTGTTGTGGGGTAGCAGTTGTTTGGTTGTCTGCTTTGGAGGTCTCTGCTGCTTAGGCAGTGTTTATTTAGAGCCTCTGAGTATGTTTTTGTCTGGTAATGTATTTTGTTTGCTGTCGCTATTGGTCTATGTGAGACTGGATATGTGGTGTGTGTGGTTACCTTCACCACCTGATTGATTGTGCCAGTCATGGGTCGAGAGAGCTCAGCCTCCTGTTTGTCTATATAGTTGCATCTCTCACATATATCTAAGTTTGTTGGTAGAAGGAGAGGGTTGTCTGTGTACATAAGGCAGTTGTAACATTGCGTCAAAATTCCAATATTCACCAGCTGGACTGGAGAGTACACACGAAACTGACCTTTGGACATGCCAGGATATTATGATGACATATTCTGTTGACTAATCACAAAGGATCAGTAGGGTGTTAAGTGTGTAAAAGAGTATAACAGGGGTTTAGTGGTCAGGTTTGTCGGTGTTTTGGAAAGATTATCTGCGAAGGAGTCCAGACAGAACCATGACACCTCCTTCAGCTATGTCATAAATAGCAATGTACACTCATATATGTCCTGAGTCAGGGCCAACTGTACCTGACTGACAATGCCGACATCCTGTCAGACAGGCCCATATATACATAACCACCTCCCACTGACAAAAGGCCCTATCATCATACCAGGAGATATCACATGTAGAATGTGTAAACAGCTCCTCCCAATGCCGAAACCATGGCATCAATTGGATTACATTGTTTCCCTATATGTGTCATAAGTGAACTACAGAACAAACAGACCCTGCACCTGAACAGTCTGTTGAGCCTCACCCTCTCTACAGGATCTGAAACTGTTGAATGTATTACAGCAACATATGGCACGCCCCACAAGTATTGGTGCACAACAGACCATGGGAACTATAGTCCTATAAGACTATGAAGTCTGAACTGCTAGGCCATGGAGTCCATCATAATTGAAGTCATAAACAGAGCTATTGGAAGCCGACAAACACACAACTCTACCAACTGTGGTATGTTCATGGGCAGATCATGGTTCCCAAACCTGCTAGACTGTTTGCAAGGCAGCCACCCAGGACATACATCACTGAAAGGAGCTACACACGTCCCACATAGACTTTGAATAGCCCTTTATCAACATCCCAGACACATGTCGTATCCACAAAATTAACAATCTGTGCATAAATATGTATTGTCATATGAAGGAATGGCAATTTGTCCACAGATAGATCACACAAGCTAAGAATTGTGGAGTCCTGTTTAAGCTGTTAACACCTGCTGACCCACATGGTTCATTCCTTGGATTGCATAAAATAAAGTGTACACACATTACCATGTCCAGTCTGATGATGTCAGCATCCTACAAATATAGCAGGAGAAAAGAAACCACCCAGTCAAGCATATAGCACGTCATGTTAATGCGTATCTTTCTAGTAACATAACATAGTTAGGTAGGTGTTTGAATCTGCAATTGCTGTGTGTGTGTGTGTGATTTCCTTTGAGAGGAGTGGCCTTCTTGGAGACTGGGAAAACACATTAAAAGAGGTAAATTCCTCTTTGGCAAGTCTGATGATGTCAGTATCCCACAAATACAGCAGTGGAAATGAAAACTCCCAGTAAAGCATGACATTGTTGATCAATGTGCTGTGGGTTTTGCTTTTACTACTGTATGACATATCAGTAAAACAACAGTATGTGCATTGCACACTTCAGGTATCTGTGTGGCAAGTACACATATGTACATGTGACCTCAATTGGTAACTGTGTGGCAAAGACATATATGTACATGTGACCTCAATCACTTCATATGTGTGAAGCCTGCTTTCTACATGAATACATCTGTTACCATTGACAGTTGGTGCTGCTGCTTCTCAGACCGTAGGTCACATATGTATGTATGTGACAAGGCCAGCCACTGTAGTGATCTGTGCCCTAGGTCATCTGTGTCACACACACACATGACAGTTTCTATAGAATAGTGTGAGTGAGGGTTCATGCCTGGGGCATATTTCAGACATGTTCAAACACAACACAGTCTGTCAATAATGGGCATTCATTATAGGTGTACAACAACTCCGTGGATATGCATACAGACCCCTTATTGCTTATGTGATACACTGAGGGACATCAGCATACCTTTGGTAATGTGAATATCAAAGGACAGATGACATCACATGTGGCTGTACGTACACATCGGTACCCCTGATACATGTTGTGGGCTACTACCAATGTGGTACTGTCAGGATACTATGTATAGTAAATGTGGATGACTATACTATAGTTGGCTTATAGCTTCACACCATAGGTTGGTCAACAGGTATCTGTCTGTATGATACCATTGTGGAGGATAAGTGTCTAATCTGGAGAATGCATTGTAGGTCACTGTATGCATTACCAGATGTGGACGGACATAACCCTAGTGTGTCTGCTTGTACCTAGTATGGCCACATGCCAAACAGGAGTGGTCACGGGAATGTGTGGTGGTCAATACCACTGGTAACTGGTATAGTATAGTACCGGAAGGATTCAAATGCTACTGTGTATCCTACAGCTGTGTGTCAGTTGTCAGGACATCATCTAATGATTGGTTAAAATCAGGCTATTGAGGTTATGTACACTACCAGAATGCAAACCAATAACCGGTAATAACAGTATCACCCACAGCATAGTGTCAAACCATGTCATACACACATGTGTACCCAAGTTGTAACATATGTGTAGTAAAATGCATACTGGCCACCAATAGGAAATATGAAGTGTTAACACTGTGTAATACAGGGCATGTCACCCTTCCCATGTGTCCATCATGCACGTACATGCAGACAGTGCACCTCCACCATGTTCACAAATGTACACCTGCAAATCTGTACTGCACACATCACACACGTACCATCCACTCACCAACACATGCTGCCAGTACCACACACATCAGCCAAGTGGCACATGGGTGGACAATCCATGTTTGGAATTAACACTGGTGTAAATAATACTACATTGATAATCATAGCTTTAATGCATCATGCCTGCTCAGATATACCTACAAGGATATCATTACACTTTACTGTTGACAACATGCTAACATTGCTACACTGCTATTAGGTCACCCTGTGCATCAGCACCATGTTAGCCTGTTCCTGCATCAATGTAACAGATGACAGGAGGTGGCACAGTTTCATCATATGCACAGGGTTTGTTATTGGTTTGCCAGAGCCCGACAATGACCCATCCAATTGACATGTGTGTGTGTGTGTGTGTGTGTGTGTGTGTGTGTGTGTGTGTGTGTGTGTGTGTGTGTGTGTGTGTGGGGGACAACAGTACAGTATGGGTCAGTGTTGATGTAATGTGTGTGTATGTGTTAGCCCTAGGTGTTGGGTTTATGTGTGTGTGTCTGCAGGCACACAGTTCCCCCTTGTGGCTGCCAAATACAGGGGGTTGTGGGACAGCCACAGACTGTACCTGCCAGGCTGTACAGATCACTGTCTCTGGACATGGACACAGTACCTGTGCCTGGCAGGGTTGACACGGACAGTATCGGGTACTAAGCCAGACTGGCTACTATCGTCAGAGGCAGAGGAATGTAGACTGGACCCATGTCCCTGCTGGGACTGGCCAGAGCCACGTGCACATGGTTGTCTAGGACAGTCTACCGACAGCCCAGCCCCAACATTGCTGGGGCTGGTACTGCCACTACGGTAGAGGCTGGGACTTGTTTGTCATCTGCGATGACTGCCAGCTGATGATGTTGCTGGCATACATCCACGTCGACGTCTCAGCCATCCTGCACTGTCCTGGCACATGGACATTACATTGCGGAGGACATCTAGTGTCTTCCCCCCAACGTCTATCCATGACCTCGTTGTAATTATGGATGGCACCGGCAAGGTCACGGATACTGTCATTGATAGTGGTGTTATGAGCCCTCTGCACCCTTAGTCTCTGCCTGGTGTACCGTTCCATACGTGCCTGTGCCTGCATTACAACCCAGAACATACCTGCGGTTGTGATACCTGTGGGGGCACGTCTGCCAGGGGCATTACGACCAGCAGTGCTTCCACAAGAACCCCTGGACATATGCCTATGTGGTACCATTCCAGGTGTCTGGGCATGGCTGCTGTGTGGGGTTGCATGTGCCATAGATACCACACTATCCTGGTCAATGCCTACTGTATGTTGTTCCTCAGCTAAGGCCATTGGTGTTGAGGGATGTATTGGCAGTATTTATGTGCGCATAGATGGGGTGGAAAGCTGTGTACTGTCGATTGGCGGACCAACGACAGACCCTGTCAAACCTGACTGTGCCACAAGACATGCATCATTATGTTCACTATTTGTGGCAGTGACTTCAGGTTCCCTGCTGCACTCTTCCAACAATACCTCAGCATCTGTGAGAGGGAGACAGGAAACACACTTTACCATCTGTACAGGATGTTAGCACACGTGCACACATGCACACATGAACACATGCACACATGAACACATGCACACATGCACACATGAACACATGAGCACATGAAAACATGCATACATGCACACATGCACACATGCACACATGGACACATGAACACATGCACACATGCACACATGCACACAAATACACTACTCAGTCAAGTTGACACACACACACACACACACACACACACACACACACACACACACACACACACACACACACACACACACACACACACACACACACACACACACACACACACACACACACACCAACAGCAATATGGAACATATTCATTAGTAGTTGATGATGGAGTACAGTATCACAAACCAAAGAGTCCTATCACACGTGTCAGTATGCAGGATATGTGTTGCTCAACAGCATGCAGTGCGAGTGTGGAGAGTCCTTGTTGATAACAGTATGCATGTTGTTGGTGCATGTGTGTTGTTCAATGATTGGCCTCACCCTGGAACACAATGTGTACATGGACACAACATTGCAGTGCAAGTCTGAAATGCTTTCTGATGTCCTGTGCACCATCACTGATAGGTATACATACCATGGCCAGATGCACACAACTGTCAGGTGTATAGCAATGAATGCTATGTGTAGTACTGTAGTTATTGTAACTAGATGTAGTGTAGTACCATGAGCCATCATCAGGCAGCATCATGTGGTCACTCAAGGCCACTAATGTATGTCACACTGGCAACTATCTTGCTGTACCTGACCTGTACCATGTTGGCTACATTAACCATTTCACAGCCAGTTGTTACATGGGTATGTAAGGTGTTCAATAGGGAGCATTGCCTAACATGACTGCATTGTGTGTTGAAGCATGTCACACCGCCCCATGATAGGCCTCTACCCCTCAGGTATAGTATGTGTGCTGTGTTGATGACATTTGGGATACTGGAGTATGACCTTACAGCAGGTGTCTACATACGCCATGTGTATCATATTAACACTCACTGCATATGACAAAGTAGTGTATGTTGTGTGCATGTGTATTGACTCTGCCTATACAATGTCCACTACAGTGTACCACAATTGGTTGGGATGCTCTGTGTATTGCATGTGTTTGAGGCAGCTACTCATGTTACTGGGATGTGCATAGTCCCACAGAGAAGATGCAGAGCATGCACTATGTGTAGGTGTTTAACATATGTCTATGGCCTACAACTCTCCTATGACATGCACATGTTATATGCTATATTAAATGTAGAACACTCACCAGCATGGGTCTGCTGTCTTGCTATCACACCAGAGGGACCTGCAAGGATATGAGACAGTTTGTCAGTGTCAACAACTATGGCATTGCTGCTGTGAGTTTGCAATTTTACAGTAGTACAAGAGGTGACAGTCACAGGCATACAGATTATGTCCCAAATTATCAGTATTGCATGACACCAGGCTCCACATCTTCTGAATACACAGTACACATCTGATAAATGCATGTTCTAACAATTGAGCTAACAGTAGTCTACAGATATGCCATGTTACCTGCACGCTCTGTATCAACTTGCTGGGTGACTCCTGTCTCCATGATGACACAGGTCTGTTGTACTGGTTGGCCAGGAGCCACCACACTGAGGAGCAGCTCTTCCACTCTGGTGAGGGGGAATGTGTTGCTGCACCACCACCTGTGGCAAGCTGTTGTCTGTGGACATCGGAGGCATGCTGCCGGACATGTCTGATTAAATCACTGCAGTGATGGCATACCTGCTCATAAGTCTAGTTATGCATGCCTACATCATTCACCCAACAGATAACATCCTGCCACAGTGCAGTGTGGCCATGCTGGTCCTGGCTGGTTCTAGAGAACAGCAGGTTGAGATGATGTATCAGGGCATCTACTATGACTTCCTCCTCCACAGGGGAATAAGCAGGTTTCCTGTTGTGAGACATGTCCCTGGAAGACAATAAAACAGTAATTGTGAGCAAGTCATGTGGCACACTTAACATTCTAAAGTACAGACATCAATGAAATGCCATATATAGCAACCTATTGGCTGTCAGTAGATACACACTTTTAATACCACATATGACTGCTCAGCCCACAACTGCCTGACAGTGCCTGGCACATACTATATACCAAACCATGTTCTGCACAGCAACAAAGTGAAACCAGTATGTAAGACTATACAACAGTACATGGCACACTGTATGTGACACAATGTACCACCTAGCCACAGGAGGTGTATATGAAACTAATGCATACAGACATTTGTCATCCATTGAAATTAATGTAAAGTACAGTTACAGTACTACCAGTACACCACGCTACTTGTTGATAGCAAACCCCTCAGTAACATATGTGCACATTCATCACTATAGGTGGCATACTGCTGTACTACACTATACATGTTGCCAGATATGCACTTATATCCTGCGACACACATACCACCGAGGCCATGTTACAGGCATACCCACACATACATCAGACATACCTACAAGACACAAAGGTATGGCAACTCAGATTAGTTTTACCTGTGTACCATACAGTACTGTGTGTCAGCACCTACAAAACCTCATGCCTGAGGTATGTAATGTGTGAGGACTACAGGTAACAAACAATACAGTGTTTCCAAGCAATGTGGATATAAACCATACTGTGCTGTTTAGGCCTACAGCTTCAGGTAGTACTACAGTTCATATGGGATTTGTATTCACTAGTGTTAACAATCAATAAGCATACATGTACTGCTTTAGCCCACAATGGGACACTCCGGTCAACACCATGGGACTATGTCTCACCGTATGCCATACTGCTTTTCCTGCCTAGCAATAGCATACATATCTTTTGCTGGGATTAGAGCTACAACACTACATACCATGATATACACAGTTTCCTATTAGGTTATCACACATATACACATCTTTGACACATTCGCCTACACATTCTCCATCACACCCAGTCAACCTCACATAGCAAGTAATGCAACAAGTACATGCGTGTGTGTATCAGGTCCTAGGTAGCTAATAGACTATTATCCTTAGGGCCTATGGAAGCCTAGCCATATGGTACCCTGCCCTTCAACACCCATGTAATGTAGGTTCATGTGCCCCTGTCATGCAGAGCCACAGAGGTGATTTCCGGGTTGTGTTTCCTATCTCGCATCCAATCATCATGATTATTCATGGCAACTGCTAATGAGGACCTTCATTTGCTATTGATAGGTTGTTAGTTCCAGAGTATGGTATATGTCTGAGATGATAATGTACCACTCCAGCATGTTCTGCTTTTTGATGTTACAAGGTTTAGATCAGTACAGTGTGTAGCTTGTATGGAGTTTCATCTGTTTATATGGAGCATGTCCAATACCTGTGGGTTTGGTATAGCTTTGTATGTCAGGCAGAGGTAGCCTCTGGGTAGGTGGTATGTGACACAGTGTAGCTGTGGTTTTGTAAGACAGTCTGCATAGGGCATCTATTTGAGTCTGGTAATACTCTTTGTGAGGTATGCGTCTGGTGTCTACAGTTGCTGTGGATGTATTCTGCGCTACATACCAACAGGGCCATTGTACTCTATGATGGGTGTTATGACTGAGGAGTAGAGTGGAACACTGACCTATTTTTCCATGGATGACACACCTTTTCTGATGATATGTGGACCGTACTCATTTTACATGACTAGTGTGGCACTGCGATTATCAAAACGGACACTACTGTCCACCTGTGTCCCGTAGTCTCTTATCACACTTTCAGTGTTGAGTAGACTACCACCTATGTGGTAGTTCATGGGTACAGGGTTCCTAACAAAAGGGATGGCAATACGTGTACAACATTGAGCTTGAGCGTACATATGAACATCCATTGGTGTACATATAGATATACATATAGGCACATATACAGTCCACCTTTCATGGTGGGAATATCAATTATGCAAAGGTTGAGAGGGATACAGTTATGTAATGATATTGCACATTCTTGTGCAGAATGCATGGAAGATATTCTCAGCCCATGTATCTTTAGCAGGACCCCCTATCTGGAAGACTACAAACCTAACAAATTATACCCACGGCGTTTAAACACCACATGTCATATGCCAGCACTGTATGCTGTCTTGTTTGACACACACTACCACCTACATATAAATATGCACATAACAACCTGCACCAACATATAAATGTCCATCCTTCACAAACAGTTGCAGTATGTCCCTTGCTCTACGCACATGTTCAGATGCTAATATATCAGACACATATATATCCCTCCATATGTGTGTGCCATACACACACAGGGTCCACACTGTTGTAAGTCTGTACATCTCACGGATTACCTGTTGGGCCTTGCTACAACATGGACAGTTGTCACATGTGTGCATACAGTAACAGTACAGGGAGTATATATAGCTGCAAATGCTACATTATTATACTTGCCTGGTACAGCAGTTGCCAATGCTAAGCTACACATTATGTGACTATCATGCATGTCTTACTCTGTCACATCCAGATTTATATAGGTGTTTGCAGTACTCCCCCAAACTGCCATTATACACAGTACTGTACAGACCATAGATAACATGTTCAGATGTTTGACATATAATGCTGAGCTACATATGTCACAGTTATGTCCCACTGCACACAGCTACACACTAATTTCTCCATGGCAGTAGTTATGCATGGCATCAGTGCATACATACCTACTGCTGCCACATATGCATGTTTCAGAGTATGTACAGTACTATTCATAAACATCTACTACTTGCTGGTAACTACAAATCTGTTACATACCTGTTTGTCCCTTTCAGGTCCCTCTGTGTATGCTTTGACAATGTTTTTTTTTTTATTAAGTACAGTTTTTTACTTAAGTTTTATTTTTGGTTATTAATTAAGTTTTTTTTTCTTAATTAATATATTTAGGTTATAATTAAGTATATATATTTGTTACTTAAGTAAATATTTCTTTATTAAGTACTACAGTTTGTCACTACTCTCCAGAAGTTCTAAAGTTGCTGACATGTGCAATGTAATGAGTGCATGTGGGGATAGCAAGTAAAATCTGCTTTATTAGGTATCTGCACATTTGCATGTGATGCCCTCTGCACCAATTGGTGCCCAGCATTTGGTAAATGCATACAGCCTGCTTAGTGGTAATTGCAGTACTCACTGTCATAGCAACCCAATGCTATAAATTGCTGAGGTATGTAGGCGTAGCCCTTTCAGATTTCCAGAGTAGGGCCCATGCTTGTTTGCTGTGGACACTGTTATGTAAGTCAGAAGGTTGGTATACATCTTATAAATGAAGCTAGAGGTGTAGACAGTGATGTACATGTTGTACTCAGACCTGACTGTTGCCACTTCCAGTACAGAGCTCTCAGTGTAGAGTTTAACTCACCCCTACAAATGCTTACACAACATTTATGTGACTATGTAGTTTCTTTTGCACTCATATAATTAACTGCCATACAAATGTAGTTATTGAGAAGTATTCTTTTGGCACATGAACTGTTTGTGAACTGTTATACTGTGAATATTAATGTACTCACTTCTGCAGGGTTTGTGCTTTATATTGCTGACATTAGCACAGGGTTCTCAGGACAGCTGGACAATTCCAGTACTGAGTATGCCTACCTACACCCTTAGTAGACCCTAAACACACAAGTATATTTTAATTGTGGGGGGGGGGGGATGCTTACATACAGACAGCATTATGTATTATTGTGTGAATATTATCTTACTGGACTTAAAAGATTGGTGTGTACCTGTTAGTTTATCAAGGCAGGTGGTCTGTCTGCATAGTTCCCAACTGTGAACCTATCCATATGGTAGCCAGAAGTTACACTGTTATTCTTTGTGCAACTCACAGGTGTTTTCAGGACTGGTACAATGGCATTGTTGCAGTCAGTTGCTACCAGTACATGGCTACATCCTTTGGTATTTCTGTATTGTACTCCTACATAAGGGTATGCCTGTGGGGGTCCTACCAAAGCTATTTGCAGAGTGTGTAACAGCAGAATAGCTTGTATGCCTGTGGGTTTGTGCCTCTGCCAGGCCTATGAAACACTCAGATACATCTTTGCATGGAGTCAGGAATAGGTAGTTAAAAGTGAGGTACACCTTACACATAATAGGGACAGTAAGTGTAGACTTGAGTGAAGCAGTGCATATGGATTAGTACTCCTTTTATGATGTACAAGCGGTGTCTACTGTTATTATTGTCAGTATTCATTGTGTAATACCCCACCTTTCTGACTGACGTCAGTACTTTTCAGAGGGATTCAGAGGGACACAGCTAAAATATGTTTCACAATCAGGGACATCCCTGAAAAGTAGTCACAGTTAGGAAGTATGGCCTCTGCCCTAATCAGATATGCCACTGTTTGTCCTGCTGTGATACTGTGTGGGGGTTGTAAAGTGCCTCTGTAACATTATTTGCTGTTTGAATGGCTGCTTCTCACATCACACTCATGTAATGCAATTCCACAACAATTGCTGGTAAAGATCCATAGAGCAAACTTTGTGTTATGGCTTTCCTATTTTTCCTTTACATTCACTCATTATAATGCATGATATATTTATTTCAGCAGCAAGTTATTGTGTATCTGCTGTTAGATTTTATGAATATACATCTGAAATTAATTATGTTGTAAATATGCTGAAAGAAAAGGCTTGCTTAAATGCAGAAACAAAGTTTAAGTAATATGTGATCAGCAGTCATACTAAATGACCATGGCTTGGAAAAGGAATCTGCTGAATGGACATTCTTCCTTTACAGACTCAAAACAGGATGTATGCAAGAGCAAAAATACAAAATCTGCTTTTAAAGAATGGACATTATTCCCTTACAGACTCAGAAACAGGATGTATGCAAGAACAAAATGCAAAATCTGCTTTTAAAGAACAATGACATGTTATTCTGCATGGAAAAACAGGATGGCACAAGAACAGATGTTTTTTATACAAAGATCCAAATAAAATACAGGATGTTCACACTGTCAGAAAAGCTGATCTCTGACAATGTGTTTTCTCAAAAATATGTTTTTCTTCATAAAAAACAGGATATGCTTATCAGCATTGGTACAAGAACATATGGTCATATACACAGATCCAAATAGAATACAGACAATGTGTTTCCTCAAAAATATGTTTTTCTACATGGACATCAGGACACTGTTACAGGATATTCACACTGTCAGAAAAGCTGGTCTCTTACAAGACATTGTTAAACAAGGAAGTTTAGTATTGTTTCTACAGGATAAGCAATTCTCCAAAATATGTTTATGCATGACTAAAAAGAGTATATAAAGAGCTGTATAAATCCAGCTAGGTTAGAGAGGGATGGTAGGGACACAAGTCCAAAGGTAAATGTTATATCTCTCACATCATCTGTACTATATGAGAAGTAAAGTTGGAACAGTACTTTTAAGCTGTAACGTGTTTCCGTTTGGTTTATTATAAAAAGTTATTGGTTACTGCTCTCTAAAGTTGATGCTGCAAAGTATATTCTCTCATCAGTGTATATTCTGCAAGTTTCTGTATGCAACAGACTGTGAATGCAAATATAACTAGACTTTGAATTTTAGCAGAATCCAGCCAGCAAGACTGAGTGTCTTAAGAACACTGCAAATCCATCCCACAGCAAGAAGCAGCAAGCAGTAAGCAAGTAAATCTCAAAATATTTTTTCAATGGCGAGGCAGCTGAGTGACTAGCACCATATAATTTTTCAATGGCAAGCTAGTCTGCATTTGAACCTACAATCTGCATTCAAACACAGGAGGAGTGATGGTAAGCCCTGCAGAGGGTCACTTCAGTCAAATTGCAGTAACTAACATTTGTACGTATGTGTAAATCCTAAACAGAAGTATTCCAGTTTATGCAGCTTGCAGTAGTAAAGTGTTATAGACGTCTACAATCCGGAGTGAGACTAGTTCAAGAAATTCACAGTGCCATAAATTCTTCAAGAAAAGGGGGATATCCACTAGCCCATCAGTCCACTGCCTGTTGTGCTTTCCCAGCTTCTCAAGTGACTTTGAAAAAATTCCAGCCATCTGCAACAACAGCCTGATCACCTGTTTTCTTGCTCACTGGTAAGACTTTTTTCTACGTCACATTTTTTAATATGGTTGCTATTCGACACTATGGATATTTTCATGCATAATTTAAGCAAATGTAAAAAAATGCTATGTTGGTATACACAGCACATTAGTAAATGTAAAACCTTATTAGGGCAGGTTGATAGTAAGGCATTATGCAAATGTATTACAATATTTGACTGGTATCTCAAAGAAAACCATGTGAAATATGACAAATGTTTATTGTGTGCTTCAACAAAAACTGCATTTTGTGTATTATGTCATAAAATAATATTGCATCATATTGCTAAAAAAATAGATTGTAAAGACAGATCTGAAGAATTATCTAAGGGTAAAGTGTTTCCATTACATTCTGATGTTGAACAGTTATGTCCTGTCACCACATGTGAGTCAAATCAGTTACTGATAGAACCCCTAGTACATTTTGTTACAAAGGAATGTAGTAAACTTCTAAAAGACAGACACAATGAGTTCAGGAAGCTTAGACAAGTTATACATACATCTTTTCAAAAGTGCATAGGAGTTTCAAATTCAGCAGAACAGCTTACTAAAGAATGTCAGAAAGACCATGCAACATTACTGGAAATTCAACAGCAGTTGCAGGATAAAGGAAATAAATTAGCTGAACTGACAGAGACTGGGAACTTCCTGCATACACAGTTAATCTGTACAAAATAAATATATTTTATAATATGTTTATGTTTTGAAAATGGTTAAACATACATGGTAGGATGGTAGGATCTGATGTCTGGACAAATCATTCTTAAAATGTTTTACTTTCATTCAGTTAAAGCAAGACATCTATCAGTACTACAGTAAAGTAAAGCATATAAATGCCATTCATTAGCATAGTCAAAAGGTAAACAAAACTGTTCTAGTGTATAAAAATTAAATAAAAATAGTTAATAAGAATAAATATTTAAAGTCACAAGACTGACATGCTTGTATAAAGATATACATATACAAGACAGACATGCATGTGTGTTCTTTTCATATAGAGTACATCTGTTACAATACACAAGAATAACAGTCAGACAACAGCAAATATAAATAATATAAATATAAATGTGTTGGTTAAACTAATATCTATTTTGTTTTTTACAATTTGTTTATAATTATATAGTAACACCAAACAGTTAACGTTCTGAATTTTAAAAAGAAAATCACAGATGGTATTATTCAAACAGTTTTGTAAAATTAATGGCAGGACAGTTAAATAGTTAAATAAATAAATAAAAAATACTGAAATCCATGTAAGGTAATTATAAAATGATGTCTATTTATGTAGTATAAATGCATAGTTATGCAAATCACAATCACATTAAAGGAAAAATGCTAAATTAACTATAGTTTACAGAGTATGAAATGTGAGCTCTGACCTTCCTAGACTAGATGAATAGTTACAGGAAATGCTGGAAAGATAAGATAAACAACAAGACTGATTGCCAGGCAAGTAGCTTGAGTTTTTCCTAAAGCATCATTGTTATTAAAACATACTTGTTAAAATGTTTACAAGCAACACTATTTGGTAATTGTAATAAAATGCCACAATTGTGCATAGATGTCACTGATAATCTGTTTGCAAGTAAATGTTAAAAGGACAAAAAAAACCTCAGTTGTATCAAGTACAGCCAGAAAATGGGCTATAATATATATACAGTTCAAATCAATTGTGCAGGAGGGTGTAAATACCTACTAGAGGTAGAGGTAGTAAACAGCAAAAGCTTTAGAAAAAATTATCAAATCAGACAGAGGTCTATAATAATGTATAACCATAGTCTTAGGCTGACATACATTCTATTCTCACAGCATAGGGCAGGTAAACAGTGCTGAAGTACTACAGGGGGAGGGGTACTTTCTCAGTTTTACACTGACTGTATAAGAGGGAGGGGCACTTTCTCAGTTTTACACTGACTGTATAAACAGACTGTGACAAGGGTCTGAAATAAAGCTGCATACAAATAATTAATAAGGGTCTAAAATAAAGCTACAGAAAAAAAATATATATCTCATTCCTTCTTGACAATACTCTTTTATGGGGAGGGAAAAACAGGTATTAGTGTATTAAAAATACTGGTAAACTGGATTAAACCTGACAGGATAAGATATTTTACAAGTTGTTAATAGCTATCATAATGGTTATTATTGTATTGTTTAGTATTAAATTGTATTTACAACCTGTTAAATTGTAAAGCTATACAAGAGATGGTTTAAAAAACAAGAGATGATTTAAAATTGCTTTATTAAAGCTATACAAGAGAGAATAAAGATATGCAAAATGCATAAATGTTTCTAATAGCAAGAATGGTCACTATTTCAATATGTTTTTGACAAAACAATGTTGGTATAAAAAAGCATGAATATTTTTAATAATTGTTGCGTATGTAGTTTAAAATAACAGGACATATGGATTTAGTATCAATTCCACTAGATATTTCTAAAGAGACAAACATTTTCCAAGATTTTGCTTAATATTAATGTTATTAAATTTGTAAGACTAGACTAAATGTACTTTATAGTCATTGTATGTACAAATGCAAAAGAATTCAGTACAAATTAAATGAATGTCTAGTAATGAATATGTGTGAAAAAAACATATTTAAAAAAGTGGGTCCAGTATACCTAGTAAATTGAAATGCATGAATAGCAAACAGTCTGTGTAAATACATACTGATCAGGATACATTGTAATAATTTTAAAAGTCATTTGTCAAGCTGTAATATTACTGGTTTTACCCGAGTAAAATAATTGCTTTCAAATATTTATCTAAGCCCAGTTCAGTATTTTACCAAGATGTTAATGGGCAGTTCAAAGACATGACCACAATGTTATGGTTAAATGACATTGAAATTGTGTGTTTTCAGTAGTGTATAAATGCTTGCAGTAGCGCATAGTTATTGTCTCATAGTTAATTTAATAGCTGCAAAAAGTTAATGAAACAGTTCTAAGTCATAAATGAAATTCTATGATTGCAAAAGAATAAATTGATCATGTTAAAAAAAATAACATTAAAGCAGACACAGCTCATAACTGATAAAATATTTTCACAGAATGGTCTGCAAAAGAAAAAGTTGTTAAATACATTCAGTTTTGGTAGTAATACTTTAATATCATTGTATTAACTATGTAAAATTGCATTTTGACTTGTATCAATAGAAGACCATAGGTTTGTTTCTTGTGTTTTCTATATAAAATGTTTGAGTATGTTTAAAAACAGAGGGAATTGTTAGATTTTATGAATATAAATCTGAAATTAATTATGTTGTAAATATGCTGAAAGAAAAGGCTTGCTTAAATGCAGAAACAAAGTTTAAGTAATATGTGATCAGCAGTCATACTAAATGACCATGGCTTGGAAAAGGAATCTGCTGAATGGACATTCTTCCCTTACAGACTCAAAACAGGATGTATGCAAGAGCAAAAATACAAAATCTGCTTTTAAAGAATGGACATTATTCCCTTACAGACTCAGAAACAGGATGTATGCAAGAACAAAAATGCAAAATCTGCTTTTAAAGAACAATGACATGTTATTCTGCATGGAAAAACAGGATGGCACAAGAACAGATGTTTTTTATACAAAGATCCAAATAAAATACAGGATGTTCACACTGTCAGAAAAGCTGATCTCTGACAATGTGTTTTCTCAAAAATATGTTTTTCTTCATAAAACAGGATATGCTTATCAGCATTGGTACAAGAACATATGGTCATATACACAGATCCAAATAGAATACAGACAATGTGTTTCCTCAAAAATATGTTTTTCTACATGGACATCAGGACACTGTTACAGGATATTCACACTGTCAGAAAAGCTGGTCTCTTACAAGACATTGTTAAACAAGGAAGTTTAGTATTGTTTCTACAGGATAAGCAATTCTCCAAAATATGTTTATGCATGACTAAAAAGAGTATATAAAGAGCTGTATAAATCCAGCTAGGTTAGAGAGGGATGGTAGGGACACAAGTCCTAAGGTAAATGTTATATCTCTCACATCATCTGTACTATATGAGAAGTAAAGTTGGAACAGTACTTTTAAGCTGTAACGTGTTTCCGTTTGGTTTATTATAAAAAGTTATTGGTTACTGCTCTCTAAAGTTGATGCTGCAAAGTATATTCTCTCATCAGTGTATATTCTGCAAGTTTCTGTATGCAACAGACTGTGAATGCAAATATAACTAGACTTTGAATTTTAGCAGAATCCAGCCAGCAAGACTGAGTGTCTTAAGGACACTGCAAATCCATCCCACAGCAAGAAGCAGCAAGCAGTAAGCAAGTAAATCTCAAAATATTTTTTCATCTGCTATGGCTTAGTGGTACTTCATGCAGTCTAGTGTGTCCAAGGTCTGGGGTCAAGACTGACAGAGGTGTTTTATTTTGCTGCTGAGCAGAACAAGCGCCCTGACATAGACTGACTAAGGCACTTTTAAGCAGTTGTAAGTGGGTTTGCGTGGGTTTGTGTGATGCTTAGCGATGCTTAGCTAAGCACACACATGTGCACACTCGCTTAAACCCACTTACTACTGCTTAAAAGTGCTTACTCCCGCTAACCCCGCGCTAATTTCTTTGAAAGAAAAGAAAATGGGGAGATAGGAAAGTGGTGAAAAAGGGGGCACAAAAAGGGAAATACAGTAGGAAAACAAGCTCAGGATGTGCATGACGGGTGTAGGGAAGGTCCATAGCTGCCCATTTCTTTACCACCAACAGCTGTGCATATGCAATACATTTGGAGTGAAATTTGAAACCTTCCACCCCTGGAAGAGAGGTGAGGACAACAAAGTTGGGAGGATGGCCTAATGGTTAAGGTGTTTGCCTTACAAACACAAGGTGCAGCGTTTGAGTCTCACAAGGGATAATTGTCTAGGCTTACAATGACTCGCAAGGGCAGTTAGCCTAGTACTAACCTATGAATCTATGAATCTATATTGTACTGCCAATTATACTTATCAGTTTACATGTCCAGCGGACATGTGTGCGAAATGGGCAGCTATGTATGGGGTGTAATTTTTTTGTGGGTACAGATTGCCCTTTTTTTTTTTCAGGTGAGAGTGGAAAGTGAGGTAGAGGAAGTAGGTGTATTTAGGGAGGTAGGTTAGGGAGGTAAACAGACAAGACAAACAAGACACATACAGGGTCGGAGTATGACACATGGAGTGGGTGAACACAATTGACGAGGACGGATGTTTGGAAATCGCAAGCTCATGAGCCCACAGATGGTAACAGTGGGACTGAGATCCCCACCCATGGGCAGTCACCACTGAACCTTCACAGACCTAAGGGTTGCTTTGCTGGGGCTGCGTAGGAGGGGCAGGCTCACCCGTGAGTCGAGCCACTCTCGCCTCGAGCTGGCGTAAAGGATCAGCGAGTAAACGCTGGATCTCCCTACTCACCACAACCCGGACCCTTCGGAGGGTGACAGGTGGCCCTTCTCTGCCCACGCTTGCAGGGGGGGTCGAGCCCCATCTCCTGCAGCTCTTCCATCCAACGGAGGAGGGTAGCCTGGGCTGGGCACCGACCTGCTGCTGCCAGATGCAATCGCCAGCTGAGGAGGGACAGGTGGGTCCGCTGGGACTGGCCTTCCCATACGTTCTGTGATTAGATGTGTTTAATTACAACATAGACAACAGCATTCCAAATTAGTTGTACAGCATGCAGTAATATTCCCATTAACCCAACACACCAGGGTTGCAACAGTTGAACAGCAAGCATAACACATGCATATATTGAATGACAGTGGACATTCCAACAGCATGCAGGGATGATTGGTGGCAACAGGCCACCAAGATTGTGGTGTTTGAACAGGGCACATGCATCAAAGTAAATGCGGATTTTTATAGAACAATAGGACATATGTCCCAACAAATGTTTTGAGATTAGACATACCCATTGAGGTGTGGAATTACATTGTTTATGCACATGGAGTAGGGTGTAAAAAGAAACCTCCATTAACATCTTATTAGTACTTTTACTCTACACTACATTCCTATTGACTGCAGGTGTATATCCCCTACATGTATTATTACACTAGGCAACATGCATTAGATTGTGTAATAGGTTTGGCTCTCTCCTTTATTTGCTATTACAGTGCATACGGAAGACCTATTCAGGACATATTATACCTTTATTGATAGGTTACAACACTCTTTTTCAGGCTCACTCACTTATTTTATATGACAGTACATGCAGAGATAGTATTCCAGACTTATTTTACGTTTATTAATGGGTTACTACACTCTATTCCTGGCTCTCTGACTTATATTATATAACAGTACATGCAGAGAATTTATTCAGGGCATTTTATAGCTGTATTATTGGGCTACACTTTTTTCATGCTCTCTCACATATATTATATAACAATACATGCAGAATAATTACTCACCTGCCTGGTGGTGCAGCCTTAGCAGCCTATCTGCATAGGCTTGCTGATTCGCAGCACGGACACCTGCAGCTGTGAAGTAAATAAAGGGATATTGAGACATACCTATCCATTATTTAGACTATATTAGCATGTCTTACATACTGTATTCCATGGCTACCTACTTAGTAGTGGGGCATCTTGCATATGACAGGCCTCCTGGATCCATTGGTTCAGTAGGTCCTACTTCCATCTCTTCAGGTCTGCATGGTGGTGATGGACCTGCTCACCAGTCTGAGGGACACCTGTGGCACTGGTGAGTTAATGAGCCAACCGGTTCCAAGCCTCTGCCTTATACTCCGTCCCTTGAAACTGGCTCTGCAGGAGTTGAGACTCATGTCGATGGACTAGGAGCCAAACCATGTATTCTGACTCCTCGATGCCCCAGCGTTGAGCTCAAAAGGGAGTACCCTTGTCATTGCTTTTTATTTTACTACTGTCCAGACAGGTTAGGGGGTGTGGCTGTGTTTAAGTAACTTTGCTGTACGTTGCTCCACGTTGCCCGATGGTGCGCTGGTTGGCGTGGCGCGCACCTCTGCACAAACCGATTGTGCTGGGTAAAGCGCTATTTAGCTATGGGCAACTACATTGCGCTGGGTAAAGCGCTATTTAACTATGGGCAACTACATTGCGCTGCGTAAAGCGCTGCTTAACTACGGGCAACTATATTGTGCTGGGTAAAGCGTTGCTTAACTGCGGCCAATTATATGTCAGGTTCCTTTATAAATATGCATTTTGTTCACTGATACATAGGCCATTTCAATGCTTTTTAGTAAAAGTTTAATCATATATGTCAGGAATTATTTCATATACTAATTTTGAACATAAAATAGGAAGGGGAGTGGTGGGACTCGAATTGTGAATGCCTCCTCTTTGTGCGAACGCTCTACCACTACGCTATTACTATTTGGCATAATTTGCATAAACATTCCTTATTATGTTCTTCCATGTCGAGATTGCTAACTGCAGCTAAGCAATGGGCACACCCGCGCGCACACGCGCAAATACGGGCAGCTTTATCGGGAATTAGAAAAGAAATTAATGTTTTACTTTTTATAACTGTGCTGGGAGTTTACAATGTCAGGGAGTGTGGTGTTGGGTACATGGACATTTGAGCAGACTCACTCTTGTGTGTTGACATTTTGCATTTCAGACACTTGCAAGGGCGTTGACCTTTAGACTGCTCGGCAGTCGGACATGCCCCCTGCTTTCCTGCATGGTCCGTGTTAGACTTGGGGTAGTGTCAGTGTGCCCTCATGAATATTCATGGCACTGACGTCATACCATTCAACTGCAGCCTCCGAGTAAGACTTATTTAGTCTTACATGGAGGATTCGTGAATCCGGGGGATCATCTTCTAAACCTTTTACTCATCTAATGATTGCATATATCTATCCTGGCAGAGCTGACATCTTCTGCCACACTGAAAAAGTTTGACAATGTTAGATACAGTTGGTCTTTAGCTGGAGCCCTTTTAAGTGATATTATCCACAAAATAGGAAAATTCTTTGATGCATCTAAACTAAAATTCAGTGAAACAAAAGAGGGCCAACCAAAATATATCTAGCATTTTCATTCAGTAAGAATAACTTTATCAGAACAAATAGTGTCAAAAGACTGCACTTAAATATTAAAAAACAAGAAGTGGCATAATGTGTCACATTATAACTCACATAGCACATTTAACACAACTTTTAGTAAAAACAGCATAAGAAAGCATTCTGCTTAACTATAATTTATGCAGCTTCATTAAATTTGTTACATTAGAACTTTCTGTTAAACCCAGTGACTTGTCTGCTGCCAAAGCTATCTGCAGTCTTACTTCCTTAACTTCAAGCATACTGTTAAAGTTGCCTATAAAGGGACTGACTCAAGCATAATCAATAAGAAATAACCAACAAAAAAATGCCAAACACTAGTGTTATGCATATAACTGATATTACAAATAATAATAATAATAATGATGTTTTTCCATACTGGATAAGCACTTTTGTCCATGTAATTTTGGACATCTTCAGAACCTAGTACTCCAAATGTGCCTGTTAAATTTATAAGCTTTCCAAATATGACTTCCAAGCTTAAAGAGGTGTATTAATAAAAATGTCATTTAACATCAAATATAAAAAAAAAAAAAAAAAAAACAAGACAAAACATTTTATTAATATGAAACAGTTAAAAGCAGTTTGCAATAAACTAAGCCTATCATAAATGTTGTGCTCTTCTCTTAAGATCACTCTGTATAGAAATGCTTTTATTGAGGTCCAGTGGGTTAGTTGCATTGGCCTTTGATTGCCAAATCAGTTTCTTATATACTAAATGGTTTTCTCAACCCCCCTCCCACCATAAATCATAGCCTCAGTTACTTATTCTAATATTGAAAACACAAATTCATTAATGTTAAAAATGGTGCTGAATGCAAGACAAGTGCACTTTTGTCCCAGTCCCCTTCAATAAACACATCACACCGAATGACATTTGATGACCTTTATTAAAACTTCTGTAGCATAGCTTTGTTCACCAACTTTATTATTTACAACTGCACATAATATCATTAATTCTAAATCCACCATAAACATCCTTGTAATGTTAATCAGGGCAGCATACCTACTCACCCTGACCCAGTGAGCAGCGTCCTTACCTCTGCTCGCTTACCTTACTTATGAAGTGCCATCCTTGTATTGCTAATCAGGGCAGCGTACCTACTCACCCTGTACAGCATAAACCTCCTTGTAATGTTAATCAGGGCAGCATACCTACTCACCCTGCTCAGTAAGCAGGGTCCATACTTCTGCTCACTTACTTTACTTATGAAGTGCCATCCTTGTAATGCTAATCAGTGCAGTGTACCTAATCACCCTTCTCTGTAAGCAGGGTCCATACCTCTGCTCGTTTACTTTATTTATGAAGCAGCATCCCATATGACTTCATGCACCATTCATTGAATTACCTTCCACCAAATAAGCTGCATCCTTACCTCAGCTTGCTTATCTATTCAGCTTGCTTCCTCCAACTGCTCATTCTCCTTTCCCCAGCTCCTTGAAATGAACAGCCAGACACCAGAGGGGGAACAGAAGAGGGCATGCCTGTCCCTCTTCTCTGCCTACCCAAACTGGTAACCCCAGTCCCCCCAATCCCCCAACTCACAAAGGGAAGGTGGGAGGGTAGCAAGTTCATGCCAAAATGTGATTGCTTACCCAGCTACACTTGTCTAAACCTCTTAAGCCCCACCCTACCTTTATCTCGTTTCCTCCCAATCCCCCCTTCCTCCACTTAACCCTTTCACTTCCCCAACTCACTTACCACCCACTAACATCCATCTAACCCCTCATGAAGATGTCCCAGGACAACATGGTTTGTTGTCAAACTTCATTTGTCCTGGTCCCCTTCAATAAACACATCACACCGAATGACATTTGACGACCTTTATTAAAACTTCCATAACATAGCTTTGTTCACCAACTTTATTATTTACAACTGAACATAATATCATTAATTCTAAACCCAGCATAAACATCCTTGTAATGTTAATCAGGGCAGAGTACCTACTCACCCTGACCCAGTAAGCAACATCCATACCTCTGCTCCCTTACCTTACTTATGAAGTGCCATCCTTGTATTGCTAATCAGGGTAGCGTACCTACTCACCCTGCACAGCATAAACTTCCTTTTAATGCTAATCAGGGCAGCATATTTACTCTCCCTGCTCAGTAAGCAGGGTCATACCTCTGCTCACTTACTTTACTTATGAAGCAGCATCCCAGTCTCACTTCATACACCATTCATTGTATTACCTTCCACAAAATAAGCAGCATCCTTACCTCAGCTTACCCATCTATTCAGCCAGCTTCCTCCAGCTGCTCATTTTCCTTTCCCCAGCTCCTTGAAATGAACATCCAGACACCAGAGGAGGAAAAGAAGAGGGCACGCCTGCCCCTCTTCTCCACCAACCAGCCTGACCAGGCTGTTCCCCCTCCCTTCTACCCAAAATGTTCAACCAACTACCTCCCATATTAAGAAGGGTTAAGCCAAACATCATTCGGTGTACCCATCATCTGTAAAGCACTTAGAATCCTGCATAACATCCCTGAAACATGCCCTAATAAAACTAAATAAAGTAGGATTACCCATGACTCCACTGTACCACCGGGACCTCCACTCCAAGAGAATACATTCTTTTAGACTGCTTCCTTCCAGCCACTAATCATGGCTCAACCTGAACGGAATGACAACCTATAGCCACAACCCTGTCAACTGTAGCATATTGCCTTAGCCCAGTAAATTACCCAGTTATGGCTGTGCATTAACCCAATTGCTGTAGGGAATACTCTAACTCCAAAACCTTTAATGCCCTAACCCTAAATGGCAGAAAACCAGCACCCCTTGACCTAGGTCCTGAAAACTCGCCCATGCTCACCAGTGAAGTAATCTACGTGCCCAACCACCAACACACCCAATTCACTCATTACCAAATAACAATCTGGACTAGAACCCTCAGACATCCTAGCAACCATCCAAACCAGAACACTCAAACTTCTAACCATCCTTAACCACTGCCTGTCCCTGGCCTTTCCCCTTGAAGGGTCTCTTCCCCTAAATTGAACACAGAGCTCTAATATGCCTTAATAAGGTGATTACTCAGCCCCACATTGTGCTCCATTCTGGTGGCAAGACCTCAAGAACAAATATGTGGGGTATGACAGCTTAAACATCCTTTACAGCAACTGTAATAAATACTGAATTGCCACTATAGGTAATATCTCTAAGTCTAGTTAAAAATCCCAAGAATTCTTACAAAGGTGTGTCAACTTACTAATTCCTTCCTTAAGTTTAAGGTCAAGTATTTTGCAGTTGGATATGTTTTGGAACACCCAGCAGCTACAACTGGACACATAGAGGGATGTCGCATATCTTTGTGAATCATCAGAATGCAGAAAATTACAGGAATAATCAATTTATCCATACTCAGAAATGTATATCCATCCCAGAAATTAGATCCTGCATAAGCAAATCATAAATTTGCATATTAGTTTTCTTATAATGCTATATTAACATCATTTTTGACACTTCTTATTCTCTAATTTTCACTACATCTTTCCTAAGTAAAAAGCTGGACATTTCTGGCTCTTAGCTAAATAATCAATTCCTATTGAGTTTCAATTATAGTGACCCCTTCCTTTTACCAAACATTGATTAATATCCACACAATCAGTGACCAATATATGTCTACACTGATTGTAAGACCTACACTTAAAAGTGACTTTCAAGTTATTATAATTAAATGTAACCTGATCATTCAACCCTTCTAAGTAGTATTTGAAACATTTTCCTAAAAGTAATGTGACCTTTCACTCAACTTGTTTCTGATTTCGTTATTATTAGCAATTAACACCCACTTATTTTCAATAGTATCTTTAATAGCCTCACAATCTGTACAGTAAGGAGCAAATGTTGTATGAGTATAATTATATGCACTTAATTTTACAAGGTACTATATTATTATGTAGCAAAGTATTAATGATTTTTGCAACACTGGCAAAAAAGAACTTCTCAAGCCATGAATCATCATCACTGGAATAAAATTTGGCCTTATAAAGGTTTTATTTCCTAACTTATTTAATACGTTAGAACTCAATTTAATACTTAGTGTTCAACAATTCTCATTAGCTGTAGAAACCAATTCCAAATTAACCATTATACACCTAAATTGTGGTAAGTCAGAAAACAATGTAATAAACTCATCAGCAATTCTATAAGGATCAGTTGTCAGTTCCAAATCTCCAAAAAAGGTGAAATAGCAGTCCTTGTAACACAATTAATATATTTATAAAACTGATTTATTAGCTATTACAGATGGAAATGGTCTCCATACTCAAGTTTTTTACTGTTTAATAAACCCTTACATTCTTTTGGGAATGCAATTTAATTTAGATTTATTATATGGAATTGTTTTTTTCCTTAATTTGTGAGAGAATTTCTTCTTTGTTTTATATATTTGATGCAGCTCAGTGTCCCATCAGTAATGAAATTTGGAAGTTTTATATGCCTTATTGCAAGTTACTAAATCCATAGCATTACTCAGAATAGATTCCAGGAGAGAATCACCTACATCCCCCTCGGTATTTGATGACAATCACCAGACAATTACGTTTATAGAATTACTTATACACATAAAGTCAGTCTTATGATACTGACATTTTCTAATAACATAACTTTTTTTAACAAGAAACAACTTTATTAAATTATCACATATGACATATGCAATCATATATTTATATAAATGAAAACAAACCATATTGACATAATTTTAGTTGCAAACGTTATATATCACAAGCCATATTGGCACAATGTTAGTTATAAACATTATACATCACTTATAATCTATCTACTCATTGTCAGTCATACATTATACAGCTCATTCAAATCCTGCCTTCTTTTAAACCTTGTTCATCCTCTGCATGTATTGTTCCCACAATTCCCTTTTTTCCTATGTAATTTGCTCCTACACTTTTCTAAGTATCCTAATTTTGGTTGTTTTATCTCTTTTACTATATTCAGTGCTTCTAGTACAGTTGATTTAGACTTTGATTTCCATTTTCTAGTAATTGCTTTTTGGCAGCCACCATAATGAAATTCAGCAAGACCTTACTATGTCTAGGCAATTCTGATTCTGTATCATAGCTAAAAATAAATAATTTCCTTAGTTACACCAACTTGCTTATGCAGTATCTCTGACAGAGTAGACTGCAGGGAATCTTTAAAGTCTGTCAACTCATCACACTCCCAGAAAACATGCTCTCAGTTATTTCTTTCTTCCCCATCACACCTCCAATATTTGCTGTCTAATTGAGGAAAAATTCTTTAGAGTCTAGTTGGGGTATAAAAATACCTATGCAAACACTTTCAAGCAAAGATCCTAAATCTTCCAGGCTTTTGGCATATTTGGGAGACTGCACATATCCCCCATTGTTTCTTTGTGATTTTGTCATAACTCCCAATCATAAAATAGTACCAAACAAAATACTAGAGGGTGCACAATGGTCAGAATTACATAATGGTGGACCCAGAATAATTTCTTCAACTTGTGATGGTCAGTTTCTCACAGAGAGATCCAATATGTGACTACCCTAGTAGGAGTACAAATTGAGTCATGTCAAATTGAAATAAATTGTCCCGAAAATCAGTTTTGAGTTTCCCATTTGATGAATAATCTCCCCGATTTATATTTGGATAACTGAAATCATCAAGTAAAACAACAAAGCTATGCTCAGACTGCAATTCCAAAAATGTAATAAATTATTCATGAGTATTAGAGTCCATGGAAGGATTTCTATAAGGACAAATTAATCTTAAGGTTCTTGATCCACAAAAGGAATGCACATCAATAGAAATTATCTTAAAATTAGTGTTAAGTTCATTTAGTGTATAAACTAATCTGTCTTTTAAAAGAATTATAACTACACCTCCATTATTATGTGTCTTAAAACATTCAATCTTCTCATATCCAGGGAAGAATAAATTAGTTGTATCCCATGTTTCAGTTATTGCTATTATATCCAGTTTCCCATGCTGTGAGACATAAATTAACTCAATATATTTATTTCCTAAACTTAAATTTCCTAAATAAATTTAGAATGTCATTAGGTCTTTGATGGTCTCAGACCCTAGGTCTTTCAGTGATAGCATTCTTAAAAAAAACTTAACAAAGTAACCAGATTGCTATTGATAAAATTTGAACTGTGTTTACTTAAGTACAACATGCCATTGGCAAACATTCAATAATCACAAATAAACTCTTTCCAATAAATGACCAATAATATATTTTGAGTTAAAATACAGCTCTTTACCAACTTTTAAGTAAGACAGCTTTAGAATACATATAGTCATATCACTTCATACACATGATTATTTCACTAAACACCACCTTTATTTTGCTGCTTTCTAACAGTTCAATGACATCTAATTCTACTGCTTTCAAATTATTTAATGGATCTTTGCTCATGTCACAGTCTCACAATAAATAAAGAAAGTAGAATAAAATATATTTCCCTTTTGCTGATTTATTATTTAGTTATGTGTTATTTGTTAACCAGGTTAGTCCAACTGAGCCAGTGGGCCGTTTTCAGTGGAAACCCGAAGTGAAAAGCTCCAGACAGTTATTACAAAGTTACATAAAAGAAAAGCATCTGACAATGAAGTTTTATGCAAACATTATAATAATGTGCTTTAGATGATAACATTAGAAATTTACAAAATGTCTGAAAATGAAGTTTGCATAAACATTATAAGAATGTAAATAACATGCAGTACAAGAGTTAGATTTTTTTAATCAACAAAAAGAGAAAGACATGCAAATGAGAAAGGACACTGCAGTAGGTGGGTGTTAAAAGTGTGAGAGATGGGGGGGGCATTGTCCAAGATGATAAATGCGTAGCACCAGATTATATCAGCTCCACTAAGACAACTTCTACTCACTGGAATTTTTGTCTACAAACCTTAAAACTGGATTTTTTTTCATCAAATGTGTTTAAGATAAACATCTTCTACAACAATATCCAAAAAATATCTGAAGAAGGCAGGTTTTCCAGTCAAATATTCACTTGGAAATATTCTTCTTATCTGAAAATATCATCATGAACTTTTCAAAAACAAGCAGTCAAGATTCTATTCTCAAAAAAAAAATTCAGACCTTATTAGTCAACCTACATGACTTAACTACTAAAACTGACAAAATAGACTAAAAACTTGACAACTTTAAAGAAAGAAGCTCCAAACAGATGGATTTACATCATGAAGACCTGCAACAACAAAAAACTCAAATTACCGGTATAGAGGAAGCACTCAATGACGTTAGAACTTTGGACTGTAGAATAAAAGAAAATGAAAACAATATAGAATTCCTTCATAAACAAAATACTTTACTTCAAAACAAGCTAGATGATCTGGAAAATAGATCCCGTCATAAAAATGAAAGCATTTTTGGACTACCTGACAATATTGAGGGCAACAATATGACAACCTTTTTAACATCTTGGCTACCAAAAACACTTAATCTTCCAAAATCCCTATCATTTGGCATAGAAAGAGTCCATTGGTCTTTATCTTCATCAAATATAAACAAAAAAAAAAACACAAAAATATGTAATAGTAAGATTTTTGTCTTCATCTGACAAATAACTGGTTTTAAAAACTGCATGGGCTAAAGCCCCAATAAAAGTCAATGAAACAACAATATGCTTCGATAATGATTATTCATATATGGTTATTACCAAAAGCAAGATTTTTTTTACCTCTAATTAAAGAACTAAAAAAGTGCAAGTGAAGACTCACCTTTTGTTCCCAGCAAAACTGAAGATCTTTCTTTCAGAAGGGCCCAAGATGTTTGAAGACTTAGACTTTGCCTTAGTTTATGTTAAAAATCATAAAATCCTGGAAAGAATAGAATATATGGAATGGACAAGCCCCTCTCTCAAAAGAATGGCATCTAGCACATCCTGGAAAACATCAGATAAGCAAAAAAGGCTTAAAAACAAATGACTCTTACCATTGTCATTTAGTCTTCTTTTATATTAACTGAAACTATTATCCAACAAGGGCATTTCTGTTTTAAAGTTACCTCTCAAGATAAGCTTACTTGTTATTAATTAAAACAAAAGTTGGCTACAATATATATTAATACATGAGAGAAGAGGAAAAGAAAGGATTGGGTGGGAAGAAAGAAAGGAGGCAACAAATTCTCTATGTTAATGTGTTAAACTAAATAAATATGACTAACAACAATACGAACAATAAATTCTCAACTTTGAAATATTAAATGGTGCTCTATATACATTACTAATGTGTTGTACTATTCCTAGGTGAATAGTTAATGCTAGGTGATAGTACAAGCCTTCTTTTTTTCTTTTCTCTTTCTTCATACGTCTTTTAATGCTTAAATATGTTTTTTTGTTTGAAGTTGCTCTTTAAAAACACATTGGTTACCTTTCACTTGTGGGCAGAGGAGATATACAGAAAGTTAATAACTTTGTTTAATAAGCTTTAATTTACCTATAATATATGAAATGCTTTACATTGATTAAACTTTGTATATTTGAAAAGCGTATTTGCGAGCCCTGCAGCTTAGCTCGCACTATACAACTCATCACAAAATTTAAAACTGATCTAACTTGAATAAGAAAACCTTTTTTTTTGCTGTTTTTCCTGCTGAAATCCTCCAAAGAGACAATTTTAGTCCTAAATGTCTCATGCTGATCAATTGCGAGCAGGATACACCTTCATAACTCCTCGTAGCAGAGTGGGAACCAGAATAAGAGGCTTAATGACCTTTCAACTCAAATGTCGCCTCAGTATGACATGAAAGCAGGAAGACCAACTAAACAGGAATCTAATTAGATGCAAACAAGAAGACATAGAAATGGATTCATAAATAAACATTATTAGAAAGGAAAGTGAGTTTTATTTTGTTTAACTTTAATGTATCATATTCCCAGACAGCTCCAATAGACAATAATCTCAAGAATGTTTCTCAATTATGTAAACCTTATTATGATCTGCTAGAGTCTGTATGAATGTATGCTGACATAATTGAATGCTTTAAATAATGCTTGGTCTGCTATATGTATATTTAGAACCTTTATGTTTTAAGACAACAAAAAAAGCAGAAAAAGGAAAAAAGAAGATTTTCTTTAAGTGCTTACATACATAAGTTTCTTGACACTATCCCTAGACCTACATATTGCATCATGAAGGAAGGGGAGGGTGGGAAAAGAAAAAGAAAAAGAAACTGCTATATCATTTGGGTACTTTGATGAATTGCTGGCTTAGACAGCAATACCTTTTATATTACAGGTAACAAATGAATTGGGAATATGAAGGTGACTTAACCAGTGTGTATAATAGCATTAAATAACCAAGTATGCGTTTATTTCTCTATCTCTCTTCCCCTAATTCACACATTACTTCAATAAAGAACAATGACAGTGATTTAATGTAGCTTAAATGTATATATTCATAAGAAGATACTATTTATAATGTTTTTAATGATGTTAATCAACATGATTTAAGAGTTAATTTTATTCCAGTTCAGTAAGCATGTAGTAACTAAGACAGAATTAATTTTGCTTAAAAATAATCCAAATCCTATTACATATTACTCTCTAGTTAGTTTAAATTGAAACCATTGTAGATAAACAGTGTTATTTCAATAAAAGTTATATCTATGTGTTTTAACTTTAAGGTCTGTAAAAGAGGGAGGAGAGACTCAAAAGGAGGAGGGGAGGAGAGGAAAAAAGAAAAAAAATGTTTCATACACATACTTAGATGTTAAATGTATGTGCTTTTAGACTGAATTTAAAGGAACTTAACAGATGAGATTTATAACAATATAGTTAAATTACTCAGAGAAGTTACACTCGATATTAACAATTTGAATTCAAGTATTTGTTATATTCATAAGTGGTTGCTGATTTTCTGCTGTTACAGCCAGGGGGTAAATCTAAGTGGCAGATGCTACTTGGATTAGGAGTTTATAACTCCAGGCTGGATATAGCATTAATTTTGTATTCCGGCGTGTAGCTTGCGAGACATTTGCCTGCGAGCTACATCTCCAAAACCAAACGGCTGCATCAGCACTTTGCCGTAGTGCAAAGTGACTGAAAAGCATAGCCACTGCAACTATAATCTATGGACGGGCAGCTGCAGCCGTACGGGCTGTGTAACGCATTCCTTCTTCTCGTGCAAGGAATGCATTTATTTAATTATTTATTTATTGTGTTGCCAGTCTGACAACAAAATAAATAAATAATTAAATAAATGCATTCCTTGCACGAGAAGAAGGAATGCGTTACACAGCCTGTATGGCTGCAGCTGCCCGTCCATAGATTATAGTTGCAGCGGCTATGCTTTTAAGTCACTTTGCACTACGGCAAAGTGCTGATGCAGCCGTTTGGTTTCGGGGATGTAGCTCGCAGGCAAATGTCTCGCAAGCTGCACACTGGAATCCATTATTTTTTTAAAAATTAGCACTGTACTCTTAATTCTATTGAACATTCACAGCTGGCATCTGCTATATTTAATACTTACAAGTTTACAATTAAAAAAAAAATCTCAAAACATACCATACCCACAATAAATCACTAATTAAGAAATGTAGACCTAATATATCATATATAGGAGGGGAAATATAGGAAACCTATTTGAATTTGACATGACATATATTTAACTAACAATCTCTTACATTTAGTATGGTTTCATTGAAAGGTATATCAATTAATATCAATGGCTTAAATAACCCAAGTAAAAGAGGTAGTTTATTCAGATATCTAGCTTTACATAAATCTAACCTAATTTTCTTATAAGAAACACACCTATTGAGGGAAAACATAAAAACATTAAACACTAATAAAATATAGTCTTAGTAAGTTCAGAGCATACAAAAAAAAGAGGAATAGCAATCCATTGGAATAAATCTTTACCTTCATCTGGAATAATTAAGATGATAAAGGGATGTTTTGTCTGGTTGTAGTAGAAATAAATAAAAAAAATGCACACTGATCAACATAAATTGGATGCCAGGCATAGGCACTAATACAATTAAGTAACATCTAAACCAGGTAGTTCTCCAGTCAAAGGAAAATATAATTATTGCAGGGGATTTTAACTGTATTCTAAAAGAAGATGAATGCAGTACCTTAGGGAAAAGGAAAATAACCTCTCAGGCCAAACAATTAATAAATTGTATTGGTTCATATAATTTAAATGACGTACATGATCATGCTGACCTTAAATCATTACAATATATATTTTTTCTAATAGACATAATTCCTACTCTAGGATAGACATAATTCTATTCTCCAGTCAAATAATTAGTGTCTTAACTAAATTTAAGAGCATATCATGCCCTTTATCTGACCATAATGCAATTGTTTTTGAACTTTTTATTAATGTAACATTTAATGTACAAATCAGAAGAATTCCTGCCTACCTGACACAACTAAAAGAGTTCAAAGAATTCTTAAATCAAGAAATTCAAAACTTTATAACTACAAAGTCTTCTCCTAAGATCTTAGACATATGTACATGGGATGCTTTAAAAGCATATTTATATGGACAAATCAATAGATGCTATTCTAATAAAAGAAAAACTTGGGATAACGACTTAAAAGAAATACAAGATAAACTAGATCTGTTGCAACTTAATAATAAAGACATACTCATCAAAAAGAATGTTAGGGATGAAATAAACAAACTGAACAATGACTATAGAGAAATATTGCATCACAAGACAATGATTTACTTAGAAAAATATAAATTTCTTGCTTTCTCATTGAACCCTAAACATCTAAGTAATCTTAAAAACAAGACAAAAAGACTGAATAAACATAATCATATCAAAAATATATACTTAGTAATGAAAAAAAGAAAACCTTCAATTTACATGATATAATAGACAAATTCAAAGATACTTTTCTTAAAATTAAGCAAAATACAGTCAAAACTAAACCTAAAGAAAAAATAAAAGAATATATTAATAAAAACATCAATAGTAAACTTAACAAACTACAAGAAAAATTATAGATAAACAAATAACATATTCAGAAATCCAAATTCAAATTAGTAAACTTAAACAAAATAAAGCACCAGGTAATGATAGTATCATACTAGAATTATATAAAATAATGCATAAAAGTGCTCTTACCCTTCTTCATAACATATTCTGAAAAGCCCAGAATGAATCTATAATAACCCCATTCTAGAAATATACATTTATGTCACCTATTTTGAAATCCAATAAAGACCCAATGTATTGCTCTTCCTATAAGCCTATCTCTTTATTGAATGTGGATTATAAAATGTTCACGAACATTTATACTGAAAGATTGAGAAAATTCATACCACATTTAATAGAAGAAGATCAAACTGGCTTTATAGTTAACTGAAACACATTTGACAATATTAAAATAACTTTAGCATTAATTGATTATTCTCAAAGAAGGAAAAAAGATCTGACTTTAATAAGCTTGGACATAAATTCTGCATTCGATTCAATAAATTGAGATTACCTGTTTGCATTATTTGAATAGCTAAATGTCTCAAAAAATGTATAGACTTTTAGTTCACTTATATAAGGGGGCATTAGCATACATTAAAATTGGTACATCTATATACCTAATATTGGCATCGTAAAAGGAACCAAGCAAGGTTGCCCGCTTTTTCCTTTACTATTTACCCTGATAATGGAACCATGGGCTAATGAAATAAGGAAGACTAAAAGCATAGAAGGATTGTGAATTAGCACAGAAACATTCTCCAAAATTCATCTTTTTGCTGACAATGTACTTATAGCCTCAAATGGGAATGATTCCTCTATATCATCATTATTTGATTCCATAGATTGTTTTCAAAAAATATCAAGTCTATCCTTCAATGTGGGCAAAACAAAAACCCTACCCATCTACTCAAACAAAAATAAAATAAAGGGTAATAACCATAAATATAAAACCAACACTGAACAAATTACATATCTAGGAATCATATTAGCCAAAGATACTGAGACCATAATACAACTAAACTATAAAAAACATTTTGAAAACATTCAAGCACTTATAATGAGATGGAACACAATTTTTACAACAGATGAAAGACTAACTATAATTAAAATGATTATTCTTCCCAAGAGTCTCTATATTATTCAATCTATTTTATTACTGCCCAATAAATCGCTAACTAAAATTTTAAACACAATGTTATTAAAATTCTTCTGCCCCCCCCAAAAACAAGAATAGCCTTCAAATAGCATTTAAACAGTTGGAATAAGGGAGGAATAGCTTTCTCAGACCTAAATTTATATTCAATTTCCTCCATAATCAAAACATTAACTCAATTAATAGACACATCTTACTCAGTCAAATGGAAAAAATACTGGGAAACAATAAGCACAGAATTAATTACAAAACCACAATTATACAAAATGGATTTATTAAATAATCCCATGTTATGGACTTTAAAAGATTACTTTACCACCCATGTTACACCAAAACATGCAACAAACTATATCTTTAATATCTTAACAACGTTTTAATCCTCTTACACATCAAACTTTCTTATAAATACAGAATCATTAGAGAAAAAGTATATAGTTTCCCAGAAATCTTTTGGAACTACTATTATACAATTAGTAATGAGTCTCCTAAGAAACAAGATGAAATAATTATTTTGGAATCAGCAGGTAAAACATCTTTTCTTAAATGGAAATTATATACCTGGAGGTTTTTCTATAGATCATTTTATACACCTCAAATTATGAATAAAAATCAATAAAAAAGATAACATATGTAACAAATGTAGGAATGGGGTAAATATAAGATGGGCACATATGTTTTATGACTGCTCTGAATTGAAGGTTTATTGGGAGAAAGTCAATAACTTATTGCAAGCTTTATGTATGGATAATTTCACTTTAAATACATATATGATTCTCTTCAACACTCCCATACAAAATTGTGTTAAAAAAATAAGACTCCCCTTAATCTGGTCAATACTTGCTGTGGCCAGAAAGATCATTACAAGAAACTGGATTTCAGATTCCCCTCCAACTTTTGCAGAATTCAGGAATGGTATAAATGACTTATGTCACTTATAGATTTTGACCATAAAATCACAAACATCTAGGAAAACACATGCATACAATATGTGGGTAAACATACAGAATTTGTTAAAAAAGGATTAAATCACACCATAAATTGCTACAATTATTCATATCAATGGACATTTGTATATGGATGTCTTTGCAAATACTTTAGTTATTTTATGTTAGTTATTATATTAATATGTTCTAAAAAAATTACTTGTTAAATTTACTGAGATTGTTTGATTTTATGTAAAATTAATAAAGCAGTTTTAACAAAAAGGTGTGAGAGCTGGCAAGGTAGTAAGGTGGAATTTAAGTGGGATAATTGCAGTGACAGGTGTTGGCATTTTTAAGTTCAGATTTAAAGAGATTTGCTAGAAACAGTTCAGATGTTAAGAGGGCATTTGTTCCATGCATGGGGAGTACTATATTTGTAAAGAAGTTTACCAATGTTTTTTGTTTGGTTTGTAGGTATCCAGAAGGAGCTGGTCAAAAAGTTTTGGGAGGAGTATGATGTGATATTAGTGAGGATAGAGCAGGACAGAAAAGGGATTTTAGGAGTAGAGTATGAGTCATTTGCAACTGGGAGTAAAGCAGGTGCTGGGGGAAGTCAAGCCACTGAAGTTGTTTTAGTGCATGGAAGTGATGAGATTTGTATGGCTGGTTACTAGCAAATCTTGCAACACTATAGTAGGATTGACAGAGTTTAGCCAGAAGGGTAGACTGTAGATGTGAAAAGATGAGGGAGGCATAAAGTAGACACAGAAGGAAGAAGGCCTGAACTAGTTTCTGCCTAGTGTCAGGGGCTAGGTATTTTTTATGTCTGTAGAGTAGGCCAAGTTTTTGATTGGTCTTTTTGATACAGTGCTGAATATGGGAATCAAATTTTAATTGGTCATCGATAATAACATCAAGAAGTTTCATATGTGGGTCAGGTTGTATGATGGTATTGTCGAAAGAAGAAATGGTGAAGGTTGTTTTGAGGTTAGAGAGGGTTTTTGGAAAAAAAAGTAGTAGCTTTGTTGTTTTGAGATTTAGAATTAGTTAGTTGTCGATTAGCCATTTTTCTACAGAAAGGAAGCTATGTTGAGTAGTAGAGAGGAGGTTAGAGAAACTGTCAGAACAGGTAATAAGGGTAGAGTAATCTGCATATTGTGTCAGGGAGGATGCTGTACAGGAAGTATGCAGTTGGTTTGTGAAAATATTAAAGAGTAGAGGGCCAAGAATCGAGCCTTGAGGCACCCCAGTTTGGATTGGTAAGCAAGGGGAGCAGATAGCCTGTGATCTTAATGGCTGTTGTCTATTAGTGAGATAACTAGTGAATCATTTAATAGTAGAGGGAAATAAGTTGAGTTGTGATAGTTTATGGAGACGATTGGAGTGTAATATGTTATTAAATGCTTTAGAAAGGTCAAGAAAGAGGCAAGAAACCAGTAAATGTTTGTCCATGGCTTCAGCAATGGTTTGGGTAAAGGAAAGTAGGGCAGTAGATGTACCATGATGGGGTTTGAAGCCATGGTGTGTAGGGGTTAGGAGGTTATTATGTAGAAGGTACTTAAGCTGTCTGTGATTGGATTTTTCAAGGAGTTTAGATAGCAGAGAGAGGCTAGCAATAGGTCTGTAGATGAATGGTTCATTGCTGTTGCCCCCCCCTTGTGTAATGGAGTGATAAAGAATGATTTCCATATATCTATGATGGTGGATTATTGAATAGATCTATTGATCAGGTTAGAGACGTGGTAGGCTATTGACTGAGTGGCTAATTTAAGAAAGATGGGCAAAGTTGTCAGAGGAGGGGAGCATGGCTTCAGGTTAAGCAGGAGAGATTTGATGTAAGATTTTGGGATGGGGTTGAGAGTAAAAGAGGGAGTAGTGGTGAAATGTGGAGTGGGGGATTGTGTGCTTATTGTTGTAACCATTGTGGGTGAGTTTGTGAATAGAGTCAGTGAGGTATGAATTTAGAAGAATGCCAGTTTCAAGGAGGGTTTTGTTGGGGTAGAGGTAGGGGGTAGAAGGGGTGCCTGGGGTCAGGATCTTATTAACAGTGCCAACATTTTATGGTTAGACTTATGGATGAGTTGGGCATTAGAGTAGAATTTTTTCTTTATAGGTTTGGAGAAGAGAGGGTGATTTAGTTTTATTCCATTGCTTCCAGGTGCTGTCTCTTTTTTTCATAAGAGTGAGTGTATCTTTTGAGAGCCAGGGGATGTAGATTGTTTTGATTGTTACTTTTCTGAGAGGTGCCATGGAGTCAAGGATGGAGAGAAAAGTGTGATTGAATGAAACACAGCATCATTTGGAGTGACACGTTTCAGAATTGACCAGTCTATATAGTTTAGCATGTGATTAAAGGTCTCACTGCTAAAAGTGGAGAGATTGTGACAGTCTTTATAGAGATGGTATGTATCTGTACAGCATGCGTAAGAACTCGGATAGGAAGGTGGTTGCTAAGGGAGTCTGGTAGGATATTAGGGTTTTGATACAGATTAGGGTCAGTTGTTAGGATCCAGTCAAGAGTGGAGCTACTATTATTGTTTTTATTAAGTCTAGTAGGTGTAGTAATAACTGATGAAAGCCATGTAGGTTGATGGTGAGAGATGGACTGGTTGTAGATAGTTTTAGCCAGTCAATGTTAATGTCTCCTAACAGAATGGTTTCATAGCTGATATTGAGTGATAGCCATGAGAGTATGGATTCAAGGTTGGGAATGTTATTACCTGGTGGGATATAGACAGCAGCTAAGGCAAATTTCTTTTGTGGGTTAAGGTGACAGTTTAGGATAAGTAGTTTGGTGGGGTGGAAATTTGGATGGGTTATGGGAAGAGGGGATAGATTGAGGTGTTCAGAGTACATAATGGTGACTCTACCACCTTTCCTAACCATTCTCTCTTGATGGTAGATATTGTAATGGGGGAATGCTTTCAGAGTTTGAGATATGGGGCTTTAACCATGTTTCAAATAGGGTTAGGATATGTGCAGAATGGAGGGTAATTTAGGAATGTAGTTCTGTGGTTTTATTCGGGAGGCTCTGTATGTTAATTGAGTATAAACTAATAGGTTTTGGACTGGAATGATGGAGACTGTTTAGACTGTTGGCTGTTGGGATGGTGGTGGAAGTTGTAGGAGAAGCAGGACCTGGATTGGGGTGGATATCCCCATCAGTTAGAAGTGTGTTTGGGAGTGGGGGAGGTTTGGATTTGTACTGGTAGTGGTTGTGACATAAGTATTTTAGCTTTAGCTTAGGTGGTAAGGGAGTGTGTGCTAATTTTTTGTATTTGTGAAGTTGGGTAGGGGAGTTATTGCACAGAAATGGTGAGATAGAGCATGTGTAGGATGATTCTTTTTGTTGGATGGAAAGTGTAATAGTAGTTGGAGGTTGAAAGTGGTAGAGTTGTGATTAATAGGAGGTGAGTGAAATGAGGAAGTAAAGTAAATGGGATAGGAGGTAGATTATAGCCATGGTATAAGTTACAGTTGCAAGAAATAGCAGTAATCTGATTAGACATAGTGTAAAGAGAAAAGGGTGGAACTCTATGAGGTTAGGGAGCAGGGATAGGGTAGCTGATGATGAGGTGGGTTGGGTTTTGTATTTGGTAGAGAGCATAAATTAAAGGAAAGTGGGGGTGGGTGGGAATGGGGGTAGAGCAAGGGAGCAGAGTGAGCCCAAGCAGGCTTACACCCTGTTCGAGGTTTGGAAGGGACCTCTTAAGAAAAACAATCAGTTAGAATACACCACAGCTAGAAGTTGTATGCTGCTTACTAGTCTGCAATGGTGGCTTTTACTGTTGTTTTGCATTTGTATTCCCCTTTACTCTTTGCTTGCTGCACATTATGTAGCTAAAGGTAGAAGTAGCTTGAGACTTTGCACTTTTATTTGGTGTTTAATTAGTGAAGAATAAGTATTGAGGGTAAAGGACTGAAAGCTATGACTCTATTGAGAGGGGCTCAATACCTTAACATAACAAAACAGATAAGTTAAGGAAAACGTATCACCAGTGAAACAAATGAAAAGGGTGAGGGGGGCTATGAGCACTCTAGCTGATTGTAACAGATTTTAACAAGACATAACAGTAGTGACAAGAGCTACACTGCCCATAAATAGCAACAGCAGAGCTCCCAGAGTTAAATCTGGGGTTGCAGTCTTTATTTTTTGATGATTATTTGTTAGAGATTCCTTTGCTTTTAGCTGGAGTGAGAGGAGTACTCCCTTGCACGAGTAAGGGGGGGGCAAGATGACCAGGTGCTTGTTGGTGCTAAAAGTTGCAAAGAAGACAAAAGGAAGGAATATAAGACTAAAGACTACAAAATAACAACATAAAACAAGCATAGATGCCGTAAACATTGTACAGAAAGCAGAGAGAGAGTTAACATAGCCCATTAAAGGTCACCAAAAGCAAATACATTGTGACTCTACAACCAAACTTATTTAGCAACAGTCAATGTAACTAGTTAGAATATCCTATTACCATACAATATTGAAACAATGTAGCAATTTTGCCAGTTTACCATAAATATCATTCAGCACTTTAAAATGTATTTTTAACTTACACAAACAGAATATCGCTTCCTCAGCACTATCATTTTGAGGGACCCTGAAACTTAGTTTCCCTAATGGAAAGACTGACCCCTTTCAATAAAGTACCCCTACAACTTGATAGGTGGGATGACCATGGTGTAGAGAATGAGATGGGAGCCAGTGGTATCTCACCAGCTCAAAGAGAAAGGAGATCGCAAACCAACCAATCAACCTGCAAAAATTTGCATATGTCTTCAAATTGCGAATAAGGAAGGGGTGTTTCCTCTTACAATGGTAGAGACACACTTAAACAATGGTTGGAAGGTGAGCAATAATGGCATGTTACAACAGAACCAACTAATAAAGAAGGTAACTGTTCCCTGAATAACCAGCTAAAAACTTTTGAAACTTTAACATCTGATTTTCACAAGCTGCAGCTTGAGAACTGTTATTTGAGAGAATATAGATGCAGAGAGGAGATTCCCAAAGGCCTCCATTTGTGGAAGTACCCTACGGGGTTAGTAAAAGACTTTGTTTTACATGTTGAATTACTTCAGCTCTTTAATAAACATGGCTGTGAGCTGAATGACTGTCTAATTAGAGACAATGAAAGGAAAATGACTGATTTATCAGGGAAAATAAAAAGACTGGATGACACTATATATTCAGATTTATTGTCTGATTTCAAAAAGAATGCTTACTTTGAGATATTTAAGTGCATTGATTTGTATATGAATGATCTTAAAAACAAAAAAGATTTAAAATTTATAAGAGATAAAAACAAATATGCTGAATGTAGAGCTTATTTCCTCACCCCCTTTGGGACAGAACAAACACTCCCAATATGGGAACAATTTTGATAAAGACAATGGGCATGACCTTAAGGTGTTTGAACAATTATGATGAATATCATCCTGACCCTTTAGAATATCCCCCTCTGAGGAGGACCAAGCGACTGAGGAACCAGAGAGGGGGTATGAATCAATTCAACTGGAATTACAGGGGAAGGGGGATGGGAAAATGTACTTAATGCATTTAATCAAGTTTCTAATCTAAGTGCTGAATGTGCCAACATGGCTAGATCCAGCAATGAGTCTGTGTTTAGTATAATTAAGAATGCTTGTGGAGATTTTAGTATATATAATTACAGTGACATTCATTTTGATAGGAAAATAGCTGATGTGTTTAACAAAGGCCTCTCTTTCGTTCCCAGTAGGGGTGCAATGATAGATGATGTATTAATTCATTTAAAATTATATACAAGAAAGCTAAATCTACAATTCTTTTTTAAAAGTGTACCTCCAACCCGATACAACATGACATGTGTAAAAAAACTAGTTTGTTTAACCCGCCATTACATCCTGTGGTACAAACTTTTGAAAAAATGTGTGAACATGATATAAATAAATGTTTCATGAATAAACGCAACTATCTGTTCAAAGACAATAACTTGGATGGTAATGAAATGAAATTGGTTGAAGACATCTGCAACAATAAGGCAATCAGAGTTATGAAACCTGATAAAGGGGGTGGGTTGGCTATTATGAATTCTAATCTTTATATTAACAAAATGTTAGGTATACGTTATATGGATGCTTATTGTGAGAGCAGCTTAAATGAAAAAAACATTTATACAGGAAAGTTGATAGGATATTAGATGAGCTTGTATTAAACAGAGAAATCAGTTTAGAAGAATTTTAGTTTATGAAAGTTAAAATCCCAAAAATCCCAACAATATCTGGTATACCGAAGTTGCATAAAGATATAGCCAACCCGCCCCTTAGACCTATTGTAGATGCAAAAGCATCTAAAACATATTTTATAGCAAAATTTATAGACACACAGCTAAAAACTGTATTAAATGAGTGTGCATGGATAGTGAAAGATTCCTGGGACTTGCTCAGGAAAATTAATAAGAATATGTTTGATGATGCACTTTTTTTGAGACCATAGATGTCAAGGATTAGTTTTCAGTAATTCCACATGATACAGGGGTTGAGTGGTTCTATTCTTTTCTTTGCCAATATTCTAACCTTAAAAATGACCGTATTAGGACCATTAGAACCCTTATGGAATTAGTTTTGGATACAAATGTCATTGTCTTTGAGGAGCAGCTATTTAAGCAATGCAAGGGTGTGGCAATGGGGGCCATTTGTGCCCCTATTTTTGCAAATCTAGTTTTAGCATTTTGGGAACGTGAGTTTGTTTTTAATAGTCAATATGCCCAATATTGGAAATATTATGGGAGATATTTGGACGATATTATTATTCTTTGGAATGGAAGTGAGGTGGAATTCCAGAATTTTTTGAGTTATATAAACCATAGCACAGATTTTTTTAGACTTTACATACACAATAGGCAGGGATGAAATAAATTACCTAGCTAGTACTATCTTTAAAGACATAGAGAAGAGAAGTTTTAGAAAAAACATTTTCAGAAAACCAACCTATTCTAATACCCTATTACATTTTAATAGTTTTCACCCACTCCATCAGAAAAAATCCCTGGTTAAGGGACAGGGTGTCCATTTAGCCAGGATGATATCTGAGTGAGATGAATTTTTATATCAATTTCAAGTATTGAGAGAGGGATGTTTGTACAAAGGGGTTACCCTGATTTATTTTTATATGTGATTTTACAAAAAGTGGTTGCTAAAAAGGAAAGGGGCCATTTCTTTCCTTTGCTTGGAAAAGGTAATACCTCACAAATGGGGTTACCTAATGTAGAGACTGATGGATTTAAGAAGTCAGCTATTTTTAGTTATAACAAGCAATTTAATGGCATTAAACAGATCATCTGTCATAATTGGAATTTATTTCACACCAGTCAGGACCTTATAGAAATTGTAGGAATGACACCAAAAATAATTTACCAGAAAGACATTACTTTTAAAAATATGTTAGAGAGGAACTGTAAGGTCAGTACTAGGATAGGAGGTATGTAAAAGTGTGGATTCTGCTTGCAATGTAAGCATATTATGGAAGGTACTATGGTAAAAATAATTACGGAAGGCATGTACATAAAAAGAAGTACTTTTGTAATACTAAGTCAATAGTTTACCTTGCCCTATGTGATTCATGTCCAAGCTTTTACATTGGAAAGACTATTAATGACCTTAGGACTAGGGTATATCAACATTTTTATGATATCAAAAAACAAGATCCTAAAAATGCTTTGGCTGTACATGTCCTTAACAATGAAGGGCATATTTTTTTATTCACTATCTTAGAGCATGTAGTAATGGGTGATAGGGGAGATCCTTTAAATGACTTTTTAGAACTGCAAGAACTGAAATGGCAGTTCAGAACTAATGCCACTGAACAACCAGGGCTTAATAGCAATATCTCCATAAGCCCTATTCTTAGGCTTAGGGCAAAGGGATACATATAGAACTATCTGACTTTATAACAGTAATGGTTTCAGATAGTTTATATATATATATGTATATTCATATGTGTGTGTGTGTGTGTGTGTGTGTGTGTGTGTGCGTGTGTGCGTGTGTGTGTGTGTGTGTGTGTGTGTGTGTGTGTGTGTGTTTTAAAAGTTCTGAATGTTGATTTGTTTTCACCTGGAAGGGGGATGTATATATGTATTACCATGAATTTGCACTATGTTTTAGTGGTGTATACCTTTTAGGTAATTGTCAATTAACATTAATGAATTTAGGGCAGGTATTTTAAGTTGAGTCAATACATACATATATATATATATATATATATATATATATATATATATATATATATATATATATATATATATATATATATATATATATATATATATATATATATATATATACATATATATATATATATATATACAGGGTTATTGATATGTCTGTTATTCTGATGAAGTTTTTACTTAAAAACAAAAGCTCTCAATAACCACTTTTGATGGATCCTGGTGTACTACTTCTTTTTGTTTTTGAAAACTGATGCTTCTAATATCAAAATATAAACTATACCAATAAATAAATAAATAAAATTAACTGGAAGTTGCCTTAGAGATAAATTATTGTAACCCTCTATGCAGGGACAATAGGTTTACAGTGTGGAACAGAGCACTGAGAAAAAGAAGAGAAATAACAATATTACTTACTAGACTAAGTTTATTTAGCAGCAGTCAGTGTAACTAGTTAGAATATCCCATTACCAGACAATATTGAAACAATGCAGCAGTTTCACCAGTTTACCATAAATATCATTCAGCACTTTACAATGTATTTTTAACTTACACAAATGGAGTGTTGCTTCTTCAGCACTATCATTTTGTGTAGCCCTGAATCAGGTTTAGTGAAAATAGGAGCCAGCAAAACAAAAAACTAATTGAGGTGTTCAGAGTACATAATGGTGACTCTACCACCTTTCCTAACCATTCTCTCTTGATGGTAGATATTGTAATGGGGAATGCTTTCAGAGTTTGAGATATGGGGCTTTAACCATGTTTCAAATAGGGTTAGGATATGTGCAGAATGGAGGGTAATTTAGGAATGTAGTTCTGTGGTTTTATTCAGGAGGCTCTGTATGTTAATTGAGTATAAACTAATAGGTTTTGGACTGGAATGATGGAGACTGTTTAGACTGTTGGCTGTTGGGATGGTGGTGGAAATTGTAGGAGAAGCGGGACCTGGATTGGGGTGGATATCCCCATCAGTTAGAAGTGTGTTTGGGAGTGGGGGAGGTTTGGATTTGTACTGGTAGTGGTTGTGACATAAGTATTTTAGCTTTAGCTTAGGTGGTAAGGAGTGTGTGCTAATTTTTGTATTTGTGAAGTTGGGTAGGAGTTATTGCACAGAAATGGTGAGATAGAGCATGTGTAGGATGATTCTTATGTTGGATGGAAAGTGTAATAGTAGTTGGAGGTTGAAAGTGGTAGAGTTGTGATTAATAGGAGATGAGTGAAATGAGGAGTAAAGTAAATGGGATGGGAAACTCAGAGGTTAGGGAGCAGGGATAGGGTAGCTGATGATGAGGTGGGTTGGGTTTTGTATTTGGTAGAGAGCATAAATTAAAGGAAAGTGGGGGTGGGTGGGAATGGGGGTAGAGCAAGGGAGCAGAGTGAGCCCAAGCAGGCTTACACCCTGTTCGAGGTTTGGAAGGGACCTCTTAAGAAAAACAATCAGTTAGAATACACCACAGCTAGAAGTTGTATGCTGCTTACTAGTCTGCAATGGTGGCTTTTACTGTTGTTTTGCATTTGTATTCCCCTTTACTCTTTGCTTGCTGCACACTATGTAGCTAAAGGTAGAAGTAGCTTGAGACTTTGCACTTTTATTTGGTGTTTAATTAGTGAAGAATAAGTATTGAGGGTAAAGGACTGAAGGCTATGACTCTATTGAGAGGGGCTCAATACCTTAACATAACAAAACAGATAAGTTAAGGAAAACGTATCACCAGTGAAACAAATGAAAAGGGTGAGGGGGGCTATGAGCACTCTAGCTGATTGTAACAGATTTTAACAAGACATAACAGTAGTGACAAGAGCGACACTGCCCATAAATAGCAATAGCAGAGCTCCCAGAGTTAAATCTGGGGTTGCAGTCTTTATTTTTTGATGATTATTTGTTAGAGATTCCTTTGCTTTTAGCTGGAGTGAGAGGAGTACTCACTTGCACAAGTAAAGGGGGGGGGGGGCAAGATGACCAGGTGCTTGTTGGTGCTAAAAGTTGCAAAGAAGACAAAAGGAAGGAATATAAGACTAAAGACTACAAAATAACAACATAAAACAAGCATAGATGCCATAAACATTGTACAGAAAGCAGAGAGAGTTAACATAGCCCATTAAAGGTCACCAAAAGCAAATACATTGTGACTCTACAACCAAACTTATTTAGCAACAGTCAATGTAACTAGTTAGAATATCCTATTACCATACAATATTGAAACAATGTAGCAATTTTGCCAGTTTACCATAAATATCATTCAGCACTTTAAAATGTATTTTTAACTTACACAAACAGAATATCGCTTCCTCAGCACTATAATTTTGAGGGACCCTGAAACTTAGTTTCCCTAATGGAAAGACTGACCCCTTTCAATAAAGTACCCCTACAACTTGATAGGTGGGATGACCATGGTGTAGAGAATGAGATGGGAGCCAGTGGTATCTCACCAGCTCAAAGAGAAAGGAGATCGCAAACCAACCAATCAACCTGCAAAAATTTGCATATGTCTTCAAATTGCGAATAAGGAAGGGGTGTTTCCTCTTACAATGGTAGAGACACGCTTAAACAATGGTTGGAAGGTGAGCAATAATGGCATGTTACAACAGAACCAACTAATAAAGAAGGTAACTGTTCCCTGAATGACCAGCTAAAAACTTTTGAAACTTTAACATCTGATTTTCACAAGCTGCAGCTTGACAACTGTTATTTGAGAGAATATAGATGCAGAGAGGAGATTCCCAAAGGCTTCCATTTGTGGAAGTACCCTCAGTTAGTAAAAGACTTTGTTTTACATGTTGAATTACTTCAGCTCTTTAATAAACATGGCTGTGAGCTGAATGACTGTCTAATTAGAGACAATGAAAGGAAAATGACTGATTTATCAGGGAAAATAAAAAGACTGAATGACACTAGTACCATTACAACCTCAAATCATACACATAAACACACAAAGACATACTCGAGGCTCTGATCAAAAATCTACCAAAACAGCAGAGGCCACCAAAGCAGACACCCAAACAACCACCACCTCAGAACACAACACCAACACATAGACCTCACAGACAGAGTGTCAAACAGTCACAGCCCATAAGGCCAAACACAATGCCAGACACACTAGTCATTGGTGACTCCATAGTCAGACACACTGATGTCCCGCTCACCAGACTGAGTAAGGAGAAGGTCACAGTAAGCTGCCTGTCGGGCGCTAGAATCCGCCACATAACGCAAGCACTCAGGTCTCTCAACAGCAGGTACAAATATGACTCAGTCATTGTCCACGCTGGTGTAAACGACCTGAGACGCACCTCCTTGGACTACATGAAAAGAGACATTGAGGAGCTCTCTGATTATGTAGCCCAGGCAGGTATGACCCTGACCTTGAGCAGTATCCTACCTTCACCAAGAATGATGCCACAATACAGAGATAAGATGATCAGCTTTAACAATTGGCTTAAACACTGGTGTCATTCAAAGGGGATCCAGTATCTGTCTGCCTGGGATGACATGCTGGACAAGCCACGCTGCCGCAAGGGACGGCTTGCACCTGTCACCCTGGGATTCCGGATATTGGCAAAGGCTCTTGCCACCCCATAGTGCCTTTTTAGGCAAGGCTCAAATTCTAAACCTACCACCCTAGAACACAAAAAGGAAAACTAAGGGTAATGCTGCTCAATGCCAGAAGTCTAAATCTCAAAATGCACGCACTCGAGGCCCTTTCTCAGTATGGAGAACATCGATGTCTGTGCTGTGACAGAAACCTGGTTCAAGGGTCCTGAGAGCACCCCAGCGCTATCAGGTTTTACCTCATATCATGCTCCGCCCCAAAATCCAGACAATACTAAGAAAGGAGGGGGGTATCCATATTCATCAAGGACACCCACACCTCAAGACTGGTGGCAACGCACGATGCATCGGAGACCATCCAGGTGCAATTAACCATAGGCAAGACTGCTCTGCAAATTGTAGCATGTTACAGGCCACCCTCACAAACTCAGGAAACTCACATGGCCTTCCTGAAAACACTAGAGGGGATAAATGTATCACCAAACACCATCATACTAGGTGACTTCAATTACCCTAATATAGACTGGGAACACTACTCAAGCCCAAACACCCTAGCCCAAAAGTTCCTGGAATTCATAAACTCAAATGCCATGGAACAACTAGTCACCATCCCCACAAGAGGAGATAACATACTTGATCTCATCATCACGAACATGGGAGCACAATGTTCAACACCGAAGTATACCCCTCACTGGTGAGATCAGATCACAAACTAATCTCGCTGGAGGTCCTCATCCCACCCCACCTGAAATAAAAAGACCACAGTAAAGAACTTCTCAAAAGCCGACTTCACACTTCTAAAGACTAGTGTGGTCTCCTTTCAGGCCCCAGAGCGGCGGAAAACAATACTCAAGCCGCTGAATCACTTACAAACGCCTTCTACCAGCACCTGCAGGACTGCATGGATAAGGCAATCCCAAGCAAAACAAAGACTCTTTGTACCAAAGGCTAGCGTCCAGTCTGGTGGACCCCAGCCATAAACAAACTCTACAACAAAAGGAGGAAGCTACTACAAGATAGAGCAAAATCCTTAAAAGGTAAGACACCCTTGATCACTATAAGTCAAAAACTAAGAGCTCTCATAAAATCATCCAAAGCAAATTTCGAGAGAAAAATAGCTAAAGACTCAAAAGACAATCATAAGGCCTTCTTTAGCTATGTTAGAAACCTAGGAGGAAACTCCCAGATATGCTCAGAACTAGTTCAAAATGATGTGAAGATTACTGATCCTACAGACATTGCCAACATACTGGCTGACAGGTTCAGTGCAAACTTCTCCCCCTCCCCCCCAAAAGGAGAGATATCTATACCAAATGAGTGCAGGCCCCCCAACCACCCCAGCGCCCCAGTGAGAACTGCTCTCTCCAAAGCAAAAAACACAGCATCCATGGGACCCGATGGTGTCCCCGGCTGTGTGCTCCACGAACTCAATGAGGAATTAAACCCACAGCTAGGACAGCTGTTTAATCAAAGTCTTACCTCTGGATACGTGCAGGAGTGGCGCACTGCAACTGTGGTCCCACTTCACAAAGGCGGTGCCTCCACAGACCCTGGAAATTACCGCCCATTAGCTTGACAAGCCTTATCTGCAAAGCCATGGAGAGGATCATAATGGACCTCATAAATAAAGACATAGGGAATTTGCAGACTTTGGATCCAACCCAGTTTGGCTTTGTCAAAGGCAGATCATGCCTTTTAAACTTGGTTGACTTTTTCGAAACAGTCACCAAAGCCATTGATGAGAGAAAGGCAGTCCATACAGCCTACCTCAATCTGGCTAAGGCCTTTGATACAATACCCCACTCGGGTATCATTGAAAAACTCATCAGCTTAAATGTTAACCCATACATCACAAGATGGGTTGCAAACTGGCTGAGTGACAGAACCCACAGGGTCAGAGTTGCTGGCGCCATGTCAGACTCAAAGCCTGTCACAAGTGGTGTCCCACAGGGCTCAGTCCTGGGCCCACTCTTGTTTGGCATCTACTTTTCCGAAGTACAAGCAAACACAGGAGGGTTATGGCTGACAAAGTTTGCAGATGACTGCAAACTGGGCGCCATAGTAGAAAACACATCTGACACAGATATCCTTCAGAAGGGTCTCACAGAAACGGATAACTGGTGCCAGAGCCACGGCCTAAAGTTAAATGCCAAAAAATGCATAGTCATACCCTTCGGGAAAAACAAGGTTACCCCTAGCTACCAAACAGGTGGCAATCCACTGAGCACAGAAGAAGTTATCAGGGACCTGGGGACCCAGGTTGATAGTAGTCTGTCATTCGACACTTCCCTTTACTCATCACTCATCAGACCAATGATTGAATACAATGCCCCATTCGGAATGTATCTGACCCGACACTTGCAGCAGCTGGAGAGGCCACAAAAGTTCCTCACCAAAAGGATAAAGGGTCTCAAAAATCTGTCCTATGCTGCCCGACTGAAAGAACTCCAGCTCTATTCAGTCGCTTACCGCTTGCTCAGAGGTGACCTTTGCCTAACATACAAGGCCATGTCAAACCCTGATTTGATGAATATGCTTCACCTCAAAAAATCTAGATCCATCAGAGCCACAAGGGCGGGAGACTTAAACCTCGACACGGCTATTAATAGGACGTGCTGGAGGGATAGATTCATCACCCAAAGACTCCCTATGCTGTGGAACAAAATCCCGGTACATGTGAGGCAGAGCACCTCGCTGGCCTTGTTCAAGAGAAATCTTGACCAATGGATGGGAGATTGCAGATATACCCCAGGAATTACCTCAGTGTCACTGCTCGACAGAGGCACAGCAAAATAATGGGTATAGTTCCCCATACTAAAGGGGTGGCGTAAGCCACAAAACAATGGGCTAGGCTTATAAATGCCCTCGGGCAGATAGCCTAGTATGAACCTATGAACCTATGAACCTATGACCTTAGGACTAGGGTATATCAACATTTTTATGATATCAAAAAACAAGATCCTAAAAATGCTTTGGCTGTACATGTCCTTAACAATGAAGGGCATATTTTTTTATTCACTATCTTAGAGCATGTAGTAATGGGTGATAGGGGAGATCCTTTAAATGACTTTTTAGAACTGCAAGAACTGAGATGGCAGTTCAGAACTAATGCCACTGAACAACCAGGGCTTAATAGCAATATCTCCATAAGCCCTATTCTTAGGCTTAGGGCAAAGGGATACATATAGAACTATCTGACTTTATAACAGTAATGGTTTCAGATAGTTTTATATATATATATATATATATATATATATATATATATGTGTGTGTGTGTGTGTGTGTGTGTGTGTGTGTGTGTGTGTGTGTGTGTGTGTGTGTGTGTTTTAAAAGTTCTGAATGTTGATTTGTTTTCACCTGGAAGGGGGATGTATATATGTATTACCATGAATTTGCACTATGTTTTAGTGGTGTATACCTTTTAGGTAATTGTCAATTAACTTTAATGAATTTAGGCAGGTATTTTAAGCTGAGTCAATACATACATATATATATATATATATATATATATATATATATATATATATATATATATATATATATATATATATATATATATATATATATATATATATATATATATATATACATATATATATATACAGGGTTATTGGATATGTCTGTTATTCTGATGAAGTTTTTTACTTAAAAAACAAAAGCTCTCAATAACCACTTTTGATGGATCCTGGTGTACTACTTCTTTTTGTTTTTTGAAAAACTGATGCTTCTAATATCAAAATATAAACTATACCAATAAATAAATAAATAAAAATTAACTGGAAGTTGCCTTAGAGATAAATTATTGTAACCCTCTATGCAGGGACAATAGGTTTACAGTGTGGAACAGAGCACTGAGAAAAAGAAGAGAAATAACAATATTACTTACTAGACTAAGTTTATTTAGCAGCAGTCAGTGTAACTAGTTAGAATATCCCATTACCAGACAATATTGAAACAATGTAGCAGTTTCACCAGTTTACCATAAATATCATTCAGCACTTTACAATGTATTTTTAACTTACACAAATGGAGTGTTGCTTCTTCAGTACTATCATTTTGTGTAGCCCTGAATCAGGTTTAGTGAAAATAGGAGCCAGCAAAACAAAAAACTAAGCTTCTAATATCCAAATGTAAAATATACCAGTAAAAGAAAAAAATAACTGGAAAGTTCCCTTGAGAAATGATTGTAACACTCTGTGCAGGGACAATAAGTTTACACTGTGGAACAGATCATTGAGAAAAGGAAGAGAAATAAAAATATCACTTACTAGAGACACTACACCAGGAGGGCTTTCAGCTGTAAAAGTGGAGCAAATATGGCATCCAGGGTTTTTAAAACCTTTGTTGTGTTGTACCTGAGCAAACACTTGGGTGGTGGGGAGGGGATGGGAGACAATCAGTCAATAAGAGTATACAAAAGCAGGAGAGATTCAAGGCACTGTGCAAACCTAGCAAAGTAGCACAGGACAGCAAAGGAAATAAGGTAAACATACAGACACCCTGTCCAAGGATTGGAAGGTTTCTCTTAAGAAAACAATCAGTAAGAGTACACCACAGGTAGAAGTACTAGTCTGCAATGTTGGCTTTTATTCTTTTTTTATATTTGTATTCCCCTTTACTCTTTGTTTGCTGCACACTATGCTAAAAATAAATGTAGCTTGAGACTTTGCACTTTCATTTGGTGTGTAATTAAAAGACAACATAAACTTGATACTTTTGAATCTGAAAAGCTTGAAACCATCAAATGAAGACAGTATATATTCTGCAAAGGTCTTCTTATATACTTTAACATTATATCAGTTAGAAAAAAAAAATCACTTTATGACCTATAACCCATTGCTTTGTCAGTGCCTTTATTTGCAAACTTTTAACATCAAATTGATGTTTGTCTGAGAAATTACAATCAATTACCCCACCCAAATGCTATTCTTTTAAGTTTTCCAAAAGAATACCTATTAGTATTCTGATGAAGTTTCTATTTGAAGAGAAATGAAAGCACTAAATTAATTCAGTTTTTTAGACTTTTGATGTCTTTTTGGTACCTCTGGATCGATTCACTAAGAAGTCTCTGTGTCTCTATTCTTTTAAGTTTTGTTACAACAGATGTTCTATTTTTATTTACCTCTTGAGAGAATTTCATAACATTTTCAGTTTTTTTTTTAATTCATTAAAATTTCAGGATACAAATTGAGTGGGGGAATAAAATTTAAATAATTAAAATGGCTTTCATCAAGAGGAACAGTAGCTGTTTTGACTGAAAGTTATTTTGAGAACACATCATGATTGAAATCATAAGATCTTTTAACAGCTGGTTCTAATTCAGAAGCAATCAGCTCTACAGGATCCTTACTTTTAGAATCTTGAGTAGCTGAATTTGTTGTTAGATTACTATCTGAAAAGAAACCATAGAATAATCACCATCTTAAGACATAGTTGAATGAATTTTACTAAAAGAACATTTGTTATCTAAAGGACCAGAAGGAGAAACTTTTCTTTTCTTTTTATTTTTTTTATTCTTTTGTTGCTACTCTTTGCAACTTTATTTTTATAGATATTTTCCCTGTAAATAAGTTATTGGTGGAATATTGCTTAGTTTCATTAACTGCCTCATTGTAATTATGTCATCTAAAGTTCTTTCTGTTTAATTTATCAGTAATTTCTCCAGAATCGGGTGGGAGTCTAGCATTCTCCCCTACCATCTGATACAGATTTGTTATTTTAAGGTAAATTTCTATTTATTTGGGGATATCTTAAACTAATATTATATGTAGAAAATGCAGGTTGACAGTTCCTGAATGAGACTGGATAATATAGTTTTAAAAAGGAATTTCTAATTCATGTTTAGTTAACCTGGAATTGGCTATGGTCTTACTAGTAAGAATCCCTATTAATTCAGATAACATAACACATTTAAAACAAAACCCTAAAACATTACTTATTATATGAGTAAGATAAAATCCATAATTTCTGTATTTATCATAAATTTTTTCCTCAATAAATCATTTAGTGCATATCCATTAAATGAATCCATCACTGTGTGAATGAACTGATTAAAAATGTAAAGTAGCTATTAATGAAATTCAGATAGAATCATCAGTACACTAAAAACAAGTTAAAGTTAAATCAAATATATTAAAATATAAAAATCACTAAAATATAAAATATTCGCCTTCACAAATCGCATAGAACTCATAAGTCACAAAACTCATCTGAGGACATGAATATGTACTGTTAATATGTCCTGTTAACATGGAAAGATTTGTTTATTCATAGGTTCATAGGTGTTTACTAGGATAATGACCACAAGGGCCTTTTTAAGCCTAGCCATGTATCCCAAATCTCTGATGAGTTCTGATACCCTTGATAAATGTAAGCATGGGCCTGGGAGATGAACCATTTACCGGTTACCTGTTTGCATCAGAGACATAGGTGCCAAACCAGGGATGCATTTCTGTTTTCCCATCCAATTGTCCAAGTTGCAGTTGAATTGGATTAGGGAGGAACTTCACATAGATGGGCAGCCTGTTCCATAGACGGAGTAGTCTCTGGGATACATTCCTATCACTCCATCAGGTCTTAGTTATATCACACGCAAGGTTTAAATCTTTAGAATGGGTAATTCTGGTACTGTTTATTTTGTGGATATGCAGGAGGTCCATCAGAGTAGAGTCTGACAATGCCCTGTATGCCAGTCATAGATCTCCCCTCAAAAGCCTGAAGGAGACAGAATACAGGGATAGGGCCTTGAGGCAGTCTGCATTGGACATATTACTTATGCCCTGCATTTTTTTAGTGAGGAACTTCTGTGGACATTCCAGTTTTTGGATATGCCTGGTTAGGTACATACCAAAGGGGGTATTGTACTCAATGATAGGTTAATAAATGCTGAATACAGTGGAACAATAACTTCTTTGTTTATAAACTGCGCAACATAGAACGATTTCCTCACCACTGTAGGCACGTGATGATCAAAGGCTAGATTACTATCTATGTGTGTCCCTAAGTTCCTGACTACTGAGTCAACTCTAAGGAGTGTGTTGTCAGTGTGATAGTTACCAGGGATGGATGACTTCCCAAAGGATACTATTATGCATTTCTTGGCATTTAGTTTTAGTCCATGACTCTGACACCATTGCTAGGCAGTCTCACAGACAGAAAGAAAAAAGATATGGGAGAACTCAAAAATAAAATAAATAAACTCCTCAAAGCACAACACTAGCAGAGCATACAATGGCACATTCTTAGTATAAGTGCTGCAGCCCTCGTACAGCACTTCTGATATGCCCTGTTAGCTTGGGGATCTGCTCTCAGCTAGGCTCACAGACAGAAAGAAAAAGAATAAAGTAATTCCAAGCATATTTAAAAAGGCATGGGGGCCCACAATTAAAATAAAATCATCAGAGCACAAAACTAGCAGAATATACAATGGCAAGTTCTGAGTTATAAATATCATTAATATGTTCAAAATCCACATTTCGTAATTGGACCAAATTTTCCTTTCTTCCCTTGATGACCTCACTCAATACTTCATTTCTGGATACCCACTTTTTAAAAATGTATTACATAACACATCAAATTCTTGTTCAAACCAGTCTTGTCTGGGGGTTAAATAATAACTCTAATAAATTGCCTATTTACCAAGACACACTTTGGGTGCATCAGATGGCAGCTGCCATAGTGAAGGAAAGAGTTACTAAATGTAGGTTTCCTAAATACATGTGTTTATTGCCTTCATTTCTCCCTTTAAAAATGTTGACATCTAAATAATGAATGCTGTCTGTCTATATGTTATGAGTAAATCTCAAAATATTAGTAGAATTCTTCAACTTTTTCATGTGTCATTTTTCCCCTATCAGTTGGTGTGAACATAAGTTTTTAGTTAATAATTCATATTTTAAGTATGTTTCATTTTACATGCATTACACTGATAATTTGTTTTTATCTGGAATAGTAACAGATCTAATTTTTTACTTTTTTTAACGAATTAATGAATGTATTGACTTTTTGTGTTTCTTAATGGGTAGTAATATTAATACTGTTAATTAGGTATACATATTTCCACTGACAAAATAATTATATAGCAATATTAATAGAATTATGCCTTTGCCAAAAATTATTTATACAAGATGAGCCAGCATCCACATTTTATGAAGCAAAACCTTATTATGAGACAATTTGTTATGCTCAGCAGATTAGTCTGCAATGGTGCTGAGTTCAAAATTCAAACATTAATTATGAAAATCATGTGTGAATTGAGGTTATACAGTGGAAAAGATTGACAAACTCATTTTGGAAATAGAGAGGTTTCCACCTATTTTGAAAAGTGGTTATGTTCCATAGGTCTTAGAACAAAACAGTAACAATTGTAATCAACATTTTTCTATTTCCATTAGCCTAGATGCTTTTTTGCCTTAGGAATATAATTGTTAAAATTGGAAAATTATTTGTGTGAACAAAGATTTAGTAGATGTTGTTGGTTCTTTGCCTTGCTTTACATATAAAAGAACCTGGAACCTGTTTATTTTGGCCATCTGATGTTCATGAGAGAGTTTGTAGGTGGGTAAAACTACTAGAAATCTCTCACAGGATTAAAGAGCAAAATTTGGCAATTGGAGACAAAGATGGTTTAAATACTTTAGCCAAATACTTGCTAATTTGTAACGATTGTAAAAAGTTTACTTTTTATTATTTATTATGTTAGTGTCAGTCCCTTTTTGGGCGATTCTAATACTATGCTTAAAGTTAAGGAAGCAAAGTGGCAGATATCTTTGAAAGAGGTTGCACAGATTATAATTAAAGATAACGATTTCTTAAGCTGTTTTTTTTGCTAAAAATGTTTTAAATGTCTTGTTGTTTGAGTTATGTGACACACTATATCACTTCTTGTTTTTTATAATTATAAATGAGACTTTTGACACTGATATTTGTTCTGATGAAGTTCTTTTTACTATTAAAGATTGAAAGTTCTCATTATATTTTGGTTGGTCCTCTTTTGTTTCAGTTTATTTTTGTTTAGTTTTAGTCCTATTTTGAATACACATTTATATTACTGTACCATGGTTTTCTATTCCTTAATATATCTTTAACTTCAGATAGGACCTCAGAGATTAGACTCCATTCTTGTAGCTTACTAGCCATATCCTTCTTGTCATTGAAAAGAGTCTACATATGAAAGATGATAAAAAATGTTTGACATTGGGTATTATTCAAAACATGGGGCATCAGACAGGGAAGTTTGAGCTCCTATATGAATTTTCTCTAGTTAAAGAACTTGATATCAGTCAGTGACAATGTTGGTATCATTAATTCCTGCATTTGGATAGTGTAAGATGAGACAGGTGACTCTACCAACTGTCAACTGATCTTCAACTTAAAGCAACTTAGCTGTGGAGATATCACTGGTGTTCACTTTTTTTTACTTGGACTATGCTATATGTCCATCAAGTGCAGATTTTTGAATGGTGCATTTTTGCAGAATACTTAATAAAGATTCCTAAGCCACGGTGGTGCAGCGGTAGCATTGTCGCCTCACAGCAAGAGGTTCTCCCATTCGATTCTCAGCTGGAGCACCTTCTGTGTGGAGTATGCATGCCCTCTCCGCGGTCGAGTGGTGTTCGAAAGACATGCGTGAATGGGTGTGCCTTCATTGAAGGTTGGGCATTGGGCTGGCACCTCAGCACCGTAAAAACCTACTGCCAATCATTAGCAGACCGGAGTTCCACTGTGGCAACCCCAAACCGGGAAAAACCGAAAGAAAACAGCAACAACAACAACAACTTAATAAAGATTTCTGACAAGCTCACAAGTTAGCCCAGGACAAAATACATGGATATACATTTAACTGGCAGAGTAACCGACATTTTACATGTTCAAAGTTTAGCATTGCTTATTGGTATTTTGTCAGTCATTCAACATTTTCAACCAAAATGAAATACCTGTTTTGACTTTGTTTAGTTGTTAGTTTGTTTGCTAACCTGGTAAGTGTGTTTATTAAGAAAAATGTTCATATTCTGTATGAACTAGTGATACAAAGTACAGTATGCTTCCCCTACAAACCATCAATGCAGAACTGTTTGAAGAGGCATTGTTCAGTCATGAGTCAATGAGATGGCAGTTCTCCTACAACCCACCCGAAGTATATGTTTTGCAAGGTGTCAGTCTCCATTGTACCCCTCATTTAAGAAACAAGCTGCCCTCAACTTACATATACTATATTAATGCTCACATGAAAGTGAGAAAGGGATTAACTACCCACTAAAGTTAAGAACTATCTTACACAAAGTTCATAGGTTCATAGGTTGATACTAGGCTATCTGCCCTAGGGCATTTATAAGCCTGTCCAGAGTGTGTTTGGCTTTCGCCACCCTTTCAGATTAGTTGACTGTGCCTCTGTATAGTAGGTCACAGAAGATAGCCCTTTTAAGGTTAGTTTACTGTGCCTCTGTCTAGTAGGGACACAGAAGAGATCCCAGGGGTAAACCTACAATCTCCCATCCACTCGTCAAGATTTCTCTTGAAGAGGGTCATTGAGGGGCTCTGCCTAACATGGAATGGGATTTTGTTCCAGAGTGAGGGGAGCCTCTGGGATATGAATCTGTCCATCCAGCATGTCCTATTTATTTCTGTGCTGAGGTTTAAGTCCCTGGAGTATGTGGCTCTAAGGGATTTGGATTTCCTGAGGTGGAGCATGTCCATTAATTCTGGTTTGGACATCGCTTAATACGTCAGGCACAGATCGCCTCTGAGTAGGCGGTAAGCAACTGAGTAGAGCTGGAGTTTCTTTAGCCTAACTGCGTAGGGCATCTGTTTGAGTCCCTTGATCCTCTTGGTGAGGTACTTTTGGTGTCTTTCCAGTTGCTGCAGGTGTCGGGTAAGGTACATCCCAAATGGGGCATTGTATTCAATTATAGGCCTGATGAGTGATGAGTAGAGGGGCACAATGACCTCTCTTGATCTAGATGTGAACCCTTTCGTGAAAAGGTGGGCGATATAGAAGGTCTTTCTAACCACTTTGGCAATGTAATTGTCAAAGGAGAGATTGCTGTCTACTTGGGTCCCCAAATCCCTAATTACTTCTTCCGTACTTAATGGATTACCACCTATGTGGTAATTTGTGGGCACTTTGTTTTTCCCAAAGGGGATGACTATGTACTTTTTGGCATTTAGCTTTAGGCCATGGCTCTGGCACCAGTTATCCATCTCTGTGAGACCCTTTTGGAGGATGCTTGTGTCAGTCAGTGAGTCGATTATGGCACCCAGTTTGCAGTCATCTGCGAACTTGGTCAGCCATAGTCCTCCTGTGTTAGCCTGTACCTCAGAGAAATATATACCGAACAAGAGAGGTCCCAGGACTGAGCCTTGTGGGATGCCACTTGTAACTGGTTTAGAGTCTGACAAGGCACCTGCAATTCTGACCATGTGGGTTCTATCCCTGAGCCAGTTTGCAACCCATCTTGTGACATAGGGGGTGATATTTAAGCTGGTGAGCTTATTTATGATGCCCAAGTGGGGTATTGTGTCAAAGGCTTTTGCGAGGTCCAGGTAAGCTGTGTGGACTACCTTCCCTTCATCTATGGCCTTGATGACTGTTTCAAAGAAGTCGACCATGTTCAAGAGGCAAGATCTGCCCTTAACAAAGCGGAATTGGGTAGGATCCAGTGTTTGGAGGTTCCCAGTGTCTTTGTTTATGAGTTCCATGATGATACGCTCCATAGCTTTGCAGACCAGGCTAGTCAGGCTTATAGGGCGATAGTTTCTGGGGTCCGTTGTGACACCACCTTTGTGGAGTGGGACCACTGTTGCTGTATGCCATTCCTTGGGTACATATCCTGTAGTAAGGCTGTGATTGAACAGTGACTTTATTTGAGGGTTCAGTTCTTCTTGGAGCTCATGTAAGATGCAGCCCGGGACACCGTCCGGTCCTACTGATGCTGTGTTTTTTGCTTTGTAGAGGGCAGCTCTCACCTGTGCATCTGTGATGTCAGGGAGGCTACACTCTGTTGGGATAGACATTTGCTCTTTTGGGGGGAAGGGGGGGGAGTTTGCACTGAACTTGTCTGCCAGGATGTTGGCAATGTCTGTGTGTTCAGTGTAATTTTTGTCATTTTGCACTAACTCAGAGCATATCTGGGAGTTGTCACCCAGGTTCCTGACATAACTAAAGATGGCCTTGTGATTATCTTTAGCGTCTTGTGAAATTTTTTCTTTTGAAGCTGGCCTTAGATGATTTTATGAGGGATTGTAGTTTCTTGCTAGTACTGATCAGAGATGCCTTCCCTTTTTGGGATTTTGCTCTATCATGTAGTAGCTTCCTCCTTCTGTTGTATAGCTTATTTATGGCTGGGGTCCACCAGACAGGTCTCCTGCCTTTGGAGGAGTGAGTCTTGATTTTATTTGGGATAGCACGATCCATGCATTTCTGTAGGTGTCCACAGAATGCATTTGTAAAGGATTCTGCAGTTTGGGCCGTATTTTACACTGGCCCAGGGTCTTTGAAGGATTCCACTTCGGTTTTGAGAAGTGTGAAGTTTGCTTTTGAGAAGTTCTTCACTGTGGTTTCCTTTGGCTGGGGGTGGGGACAGGATATGGATGTCCAGTGAGATTAATTTATGGTCAGATGTTACCAATGAGGGGTATACCGCTAGTATGGAACATAGAGTCCCCATGTTGGTGATGATCAGGTTCAATATGTTTTCCCCTCTTGTGGGAGTGGTGACCAGTTGTTCCATAGCATTTGAGTTTATAAATTCTAGGAACCATTGGGCGAGGGTGTTGGGGCTTGAGTAGTGCTCCCAGTCTATGTTTGGGTAGTTGAAGTCACCCAATATTCTCCAGTGTTCTCAGGAAAGCTGAGTGGGGTTCCTGAGTTTGGGAGGGTGGTCTGTAGCAGGCTACAAACTGAATGGCAGTTTTGTCCACTGTTAGTTGCACATGGATGGTCTCCGATGCCTCGTGCAGTGCCACTAACCTGGAGGTGTGGGTATCTTTGATGAATATGGATACTCCCCCTCCTTTTGTGGTTCGTTCCAAGTTTTGGGGCTGAAAAATATGGTATGAGGTATAACCTGGTAGTGCTGGGGTGCTCTCGGGAGCCTTGAACCAGGTTTCTGTTACTGCACAGATATCGATATTCTCCATACTGAGGAGAGCCTCGAGTGCATGCATCTTGAGGTTTAGACTTCTGGCATTGAGCAGCATTACCTTTAGTTTCTTTTTCCTTGTGTTGTCTATGGAGGTGGGTTTGTCTTTGGAGCCTTGCCTAAAAAGGCAGTATGGGGGTGGCAAAAGCCTTAGCCAGTATTTGAAAGCCCAGGGGTGACAGGTGCAAGCCATCCCTAGAGAAGCAATGTGGCTTGTCGAGCATGTCATCCCAGGCTGACAGACACTGGATCCCCTTTGAATGACACCAATACTTTAGCCAGTTGTTAAAATTGATCATTTCGTCTTTATACTGTGGCATCATTCTTGGTAAGGGTAAGATGCTACTCAAGGTCAGGGTCATACCGGCCTGGGCTACATGATCAGAGAGCTCCTCTATGTCTCTTTTCATGTAGTCCAGAGAGGTACATCTCAGGTCATTCACACCAGCATGGACAATGATGGAGTCATATTTGTACATGCTTTGGAGTGACCTGAGTGCTTGTGTTATGTGGCGGATCCTGGCACCCGACAGGCAGCTTATAGTGACCTTCTCCTTGTTCAGCCTGGTGAGTTGGACGTCAGTGTGTCTGACAATAGAGTCACCTATTATAAGTGTATTAGGTGTGTTGTTTAGCCTTAAGGGCTGTGGCTGTGTGGCACACTGACTTTGTGAACTATGTGATACGTGGGTATTGTTGTGGGGTAGCGGTTGCTTGGTAGTCTGCTCTGGAGGTCTCTGCTGCTTGGGAAGATTTTTATTTAGAGCCTCCGAGTATGTTTTTGTGTGTTTATGTGTTTGGTTTGCTGTTGCGATAGGTCTATGTGAGACTGGATTTGTGGTGCGTATGGTTACCTTCTCCTCCTGACTGACTGCGCCAGTACTGGGTTGAGAGAGCTCAGCCTCCAGTTTGGCTATATAGTTGCATCTCTCACATATATTTGAGCTTGTTGGGAGGAGGAGAGGGTGGTCTGTGTACATAAGGCAGTTGTAACATTGCCTCAAGATTCCCAGATTCACCAGCTGGACTGGAGAGTAAACCCGAAACTGACTTTTGGACATGCCAGAATAGTATAAGGAACTACTTTTTGACTGATCAAAAAGGACCAATAGGGAGCCAAGTACTTAAAGGGAGTAGAAGAGGGTGTAGTGCTTTAGTTTATTAGTGCTTACTTATAAGATTACTTATGCGAGCAGCTATCCTACTATGCTTAAATATCTAGACTTTGATCTGTGATAAAATGTCATTTCTAGGTGTTGTGTTCAAGCAGTTCGAACCTGATCAACTGGCTGTTAGTCACTGCAAGTTCTTGCAAGAATCAGATACAACATCTTATGTCTATTTAATGTCATTCTCTCCATGAGCTAAGTATCTGAAAGAAGCCTACAACTGTATCCTCTATATATGTGGCTCTACAAGAGACCTCATTAAAAGCAGACCTATCAGTTTCTCTAACAATGCCTGTAAAGCTATGGAAAGCATTATCAGTGAACTAATTAATACTGATATTAGTGAGCTCCAGGCCCTTAATCCAAATCAGTTTCGATTTGTTATCTACTGCTCACACCTTCTCAACCCAGTCAATTTTTGGCAATTTCTGGCAAAGTCACAGAAGCTTTAGCCATGTGCCAGATAGCCCACACTGCTTACCTCACCCGTGTTAAAACCTTTGACACTATTTTCAAGTGGTCATAAGCAAATTCTCTTCCCTCAGCATTAACCCATACACTGTTCACCAGAAGGTTAACTAATTAAGTTTATGTCAATATCCACTCAGGGCACTTTATCAATACAGACATTACATGTTTTCTTTGGTTTAAATGTCCAAGCAGTGAGGGTATAATCAGGTGGAAAGAGACACCCAGCAGTCCCACATGTAATTGTTTGCAGCCACCTTAAAGTCTACACTGCGTAGTGAAACATCTTTTGTAATATGGCAATCCAAGGTGACTGAATTTTTTTTCATTGAAGTAAATTAATAGGGATATGAAAGGTTTAGGAGGGACAGAAAAGAACATTAGATTAAAAGTAAATAGAAGACATAGTACTGAAACAGCTGCCATTGCAATAAAATGCTATAGCAATGGCTGATATCAGAAATAATAGAACTGGAATAAGAAGACAACATTTTATGTGCACGTTGGGGAGAAAAGAGGGAAGAATGAAGGGAAGAAGGTAAATTTCAGACTTGGGGGAAAAAATTAACTTAGCCTGTTTTTTTAAGCAGCAATGCTGTCTTATTCAGTAACATATCATAATAGTAGGCATATGGAATGCAAAGTCAGTGGCACTTTGCATGTGCAAGCAATAGGCTGCAACTCATGTAAAATTATTACAAACCAGTATGTGCCTCTATTTAAGAAAAAGAAGCATCTAGCTAAATAGCATTTTCCTTTCTAAGAATATTGAATGTCTGCAAAACAGCATTACATGTTTTAGGAGCATGTTTCTCAGCCTTTTAGTATATGTTATTTAAAATACAGCACCACATTCAGGATAGCTTTAACAACTTACAAGTGTACACTTAATATAATAACAGAACATTTGAGAAATGAAATAGCAAACATGATTAAGCCCTTCAGGTCAACATATCAGTCTTAATGCATTTTATATTTGGTAAGAGTATACGTATAATAACAAATACTCAGAAAACAGCTGTAGGAGATTTAATAAAGTAACCGACAGAGGAAGTCAGCTGACTGACTCAGTCAAAGTCACTTAGGCTTAGGAAAAAAAATACTGATATTCTGTAGTGACCATCAGAGGCAGCTTTTATTTTGTTTTTCGTGCACATAGTTCAGACAGTTAAATGGGAACCTTCACATACATTTAAGTCTTTTTTCATACCTCATACTACCTTTGTGTCAAAAACATTTTAGTAAACTATAGTTGTCCCAAATATCAGCTAGTAAAAAAAGTGACTTAAGCAGAAGTAAAATATAGTAATTTTATTAACTGAGTGAAAAAAAGAGTAGTGGATCCCATAAGTCATCACCAGCTGACATTATGACAAGCTTCAAATTCAGAGAATGTCCCAAAAATGGAAATAAACAGGTAACAGCTGGTTTTGTTTTGTTTCAATATGTTGATTAATGGTCCAGATGAGAAAAGCTGTTATTCTAAGGTGCATAAAACCTTTAGTAATTAAATCTGAAGAAGCACGGGACCTTGTCTTGTTTTTAAAGGTGGTCACAAACACTGAGAAATGATATTCTTCATGTTGCATGTTTTGAAGTCAAAGGGGATTTTTAGCTTAATATATATGATGATGTGTGACTGTTTCTTCTCTAAAATGAATAAACAGCTCTTTGAAATAAATGATCTGTGATATTCCCAAATTTTGCGACTACCCAGTTGATTGCAGGTATGACAAAACTGAAAAAAGTGGACATTTTTATTTAAAGTAGAATGTACATATTTCAACTTGCAATCTTGAGACAGCATGGCTTCCTGCATTGTCCTACAGTAGACATTGACCAGCTAACACTATTTTGGCATATCCATCTGCTTGTGTATATATGTGAACAAAGTATATATAATGAAGTAAGAAGATACTCTTTCTAAACACGGAAACATTTTTAACAGAAGTAAAATAAATTCCATCAGAACATTGTTTTGAAATCAGTAGCCTTCAAAAAGTTGTTGCTTTCACTCGGCCAGTGAGAGATACAGATCTTTCATATCCTCTACAAGCCAATTTTTCATAAAAATCTCTATGTCTACTGTCCTTATTTAGATTTGCACCTCTTTTTTGTCTCATTTTAAGGATGATTCTATGCTTGGTTTTAAAATTTCTAAGGATTAATTTCCTAAAATGATGGTATGTCTAGGAAGATCTTTGAGATTTATTATTTATGACATTCAGGTAAAATGTTAAAGACTGGAAGGTGATCCACAATGAATTTATTTTTTTTCATTCAGTTTATCCATCAAGCCCAAGAGACCCTAAATGACCATACATTTCACTTTACCTGCCTCATGGCATACTTTGCATGACTATCAGAGGACAGTATATTTATTTATTTATTTATTTAGCATTTGTTGACCTGAGGCTTGGGGAGAAACACTCCAGATACATGTCTTTAGAATGTGGGAGGAAGCTGGAGTATCCAGAGGAAACTCACGCGAACATAGCGAGGACATGCAGACTCCACACAGAAGGCATCCCAGCTGAGAATCGAACTGGAGAATATATCTCTACTCCTATTCCAGAGTTAAAATAATTAAGCTGATCTCTGTCATTTTTGATTTTTTTCACAATTTGTTTAATGCAGTGATTTAAGTTTCACAGTCTGTGCTTTGTTTTTTCATAACTGGAGTATACTTATTGACTGTTGTAGGTATAATCTATTATCTCACATCCTCATTTTTTTATAGTCAGATCATATCTTTCCTCTCTGCTTTGTTATCAAGTAAAAAGAGATCAATTTTCTTAAGTTCCTTTTCATAGTGTGTTATTTCATTCTCTTCACCATCCAGTTTAACTTAATTTGTATCCCTTCCAGCACTGCAAAGTCTTCTTTCTTGCAGCTCTGTACAACAGTACAGTGTTTTTGCTGTGGTCTCACAAAGACTTCAAACACAGGCATCATCATCATAGTCCTACCACTGATACTCCACTTTTGGATACGAAACCTAACATTCGGGTTCCCGTTGATGCTGCTTTTACTGAACCTTCAAATGGCTTCTGTAATAATAATTTCCAAAATATTTTGTTTCTATGGATTCTGGAGAATTACCCTCACGCGCGCGCACACACACATACACACACACACGCACGCATGCACGCACGCACACACACACACACACACACACACACACACACATACAGACAGTGCATATTATACTGCAGTGCTGCTGAGATTTGTTTCACACGTTTAGTATGATAAATTGGTAGGTTTCAGGAATCCTCTACAAAGTCTCATACAGTCTTCATTCTCTTATTGTATTGGTGTGGGTCACATTGTAATTTTTTCTCATTATATGGCTGTCAGCATCCCCAGTCCAGCACCTAACAGCAGTAAGCACTGTAACATATAGGGTTAATTGGCACTGTACTGAAAGTGGTGCAGAATTTGTCTTAAATACAAGCAGACTTACACGCCTCTGTTCTGGTCGACCCACATGTAATCATTTAAAACATGAAGTACTCCTGACCATCAAGCAAAGTAAATTCTTCATTATAGTTACTGCTGTTTTATTCTGAAGAAAGTTCTTGCTAAAGATAAACTATTGTAGGTCTATGTGTACATAAACATAAGTATGTTTAGTCCACCCCTAGCCCCTCTTATGATATTTTTTGATAGTTTTTGAGAGGATGTTTGAAAATGAGATAAGGGAATTGCATCAATAATTGGTGGTAACCTATAAGCAGGAACTTATTTTAAATAAATTAACATCAACAGTGATCTTATTGGCTTATGTGATCATGACCCATGGCATTACTTGTGTTTGTTATTTATAAATCAGGCAGAGCTTTTGTGTGCACTGCTGTGGCACACAAAGCTCTGCATGATTCCATACCTGTTTCATAAATCTGGCCAAAGTTATCACTATTACAGAAACTGATGATTACATCACAGATAACTGAAAACAACCGCATTCATCATTTTACTTCTGGTGAATAAATAATTGTGATATAAACTAGTTTAATTTTGATCCATGTGCAAAAATCAATAACAAAACACATCAAAAGAAAGTGTTTAGTAATAGCCAGACCTTATAGTGAGATTTACCAAATAAAGACTACTTATTTTTTTTTTCCAAAATCTCTTTATTTCAATTTTTTTCAAATAATAACAACAATATGGTAACTCAAAAACACAAATAAACAATACAAATACCTTTCTAAAGAAAACAGACAACAATCTCGTTCCGAGAAAATTATACATATATATATATATATATATATATATATATATATATATATATATATATATATATTTACAATATATACACAAGAAGTCATTACATCGTCAAGTAAAGTATGACAATTCTTATGTTCATTTGGTCTCATAAGGGATAGTTAGAAAGGGGATAGTCTATATATAAAGTAAAAATAGAAATTTGGCCATTTATTTATATATTTAGGGAAAATATCTAGTTACACATATACTAAGAAAAGGGAGAAGATGCAAGAAAGACTGGTTATACTACATTCATTTCTTATTTAAAGGTTAGCTTTTCATGACAATTTGTAGGCAAATTTTATTTGTCAAGAATTATATCTAGCAAGCAACCCCAATATTTTTGGTAATAGCGTTTGTTTTTTGTTTTTGAATAAATTAATTTGTGAGATGAGATATATTTGATAGCAAGATTGCTAAAATTTTCCCATGTAATTGGTGACATGACATTCCAATTATTTGTAATAAAGAATTTAATAAGGGCACACATAGTAATAAAGACATGTTTTAATATTTTTGGGAGTTGATTGATATTAATGTACAATATAGCTGTCTCCCAAGTAAGGGTTGATTTTTCATATCCCATCTTCTCTAATCTTACTCTCAAGGAACACCATAAGTTGTGTATCTTAGTACAGTTCCACATGACATGTAAAATATCAGCTGCTTTATCCGGACAATGGGGACATATAGGCAAAAAATTAGGATTGAATTTATTTAATTTAGATAAGGTATAATATAGATTGTTATTTACCATAATTTGTGTATATAACAGCTTCTTGAAAGGAATGAATTTGATTGTATTTTCAATCTTACCATAAATCAATCAATTTTACCATAATTTGTGTATATAACAGCTTCTTGAAAGGAATGAATTTGATTGTATTTTCAATGGCTAGTTTCTTATTTTCTTCCGTCAGTGATTGATTTTTCGTTTGCCAATAGTTTGAAAATAATAAAGACTACTTATTTAAGTAAAGCACGGTGAGCATCCTTTTCATACTAAGGACCCAGTAGTCACCGGTTCATACTAACATTCTAAGTTATTGACACTAAACAAAATAAGTTAGATAAAATAAAACAGATAACTGATTCTTAAATTGTACTGGTCCCATACAGTAGCAATGCAAGTAACAAAACCTCTGAGTTGGGTATAACTTCCATACCATATTCAATGTCACATTATGCAGCTTTTGATGCAAAATAAGAAGTGTACTGTTTTCTACAAATATATATATATATATATATATATATATATATATATATATATATATATATATATATATATATTATGATTGCCCCTGAAATTTTTCTTGGACCTGAAAATCCCTTCAATAACATCATTAAAGACTGAACCCACAATTCCTCACTACCTAAATTAATGCATAGACTATTATATATATTTTTTTAATTTTTCCAAATCTTTTGGGTTTCTAATACCATGACGGGAATGGACCCATTCCTAAGTCAAAGTATGATTAAAGTTCATGAAATTAGTATTGTTCCAGTCTTTGATGTCAGCCAAAAATGCTCTTCACAGCACCTGCAATGTGCCCCGTAATAACTCCTTCTGCAATTTGTACGGAGTTACATGTATTGGTAGCATATCTAAATAAAATTGCAGATTCTTTTTTATAAGACCCATTGCTCCTACTACAAATGGAACTGTCTGGGTATCTTTCTTCCACATTGCTCTCATTTCTGCCTGCAGATCCTGATTTCTGACTTTGTCTCTCTTTGTACACAAGACACTGTAGTCACTAGGTGTAGCAATTTCAATAATCAGTGCTACTTTTGTCTTCTTTTCTTGGACCATTATATCTGGTTTTCTAGCATATATCTTTTGAACTGTTGGTAATGGATAACCCATGTCATGTAGACTTCAATTACTATGATGCTTTGTGGCTCAGGTTTCCAGTGTTTTTCAGCCACTTCAATGCCATAATGTTTCCACAATCCCCCGTACAACAGTCTTGCCAAATTATTATGCCTTTCAGTATACAGTCTTCTGCCATTAGTATGTCGCAGTGAGCAATGAGATGTGCAACTGTTTCCAATTCGGTTTTACAAATCCTACATTTGTCTGTTTCTCCCACATGTTCAATGGACTTTGTAAACCAACGTGTACGCAGCCCACCATCTTGTGCCACCAATATTAACCTTTCATCTCTTGGTTTGAATTTGCCTCTCCTTAGCCATTCCTGCATTTGTTCATGATCAACATGAGGTTCTTCCAGAAGTTTTCTATACTTGCAGCTATATTTATGCTTTTTCCACATTTCTTGCCTTCTCATCTGGTCCTTCACCTTATATTGTTTCTTTTGTTTTTTTAGCATATTCAGTTGCTGCCTGATTTTTGTCTACTTCTGGTTTGATTTCCACTTCTGCTTGACGTCAATATGCTTCTGCTAAATTAAGCAGAGAAGTCATCTTAGATTTATTCTTTTCATGTTTCAAAACTTTCACTACATTTGGGTCTTGTGAGGTCAACAGATATGTGTGGAGTCCTACAACTGCAGATCTATACATGTAATCAATTTCAAGGAGGACCATCTCTCCTTCAGAATGGGGAATATATAATATTGGTATACACTGATTTTTATAAATCATTTGGTGAGCATGAAGCATCCTTCTTGTTTTCCTATCAAATCTACCTAACACATTTCGGGGCCAGTCAATCACTCCAAAACTATAAGATAGGACAGGAAGAACAAACTGGTTTATAGCTTGGATTTTGTACCTAGATGTCAATGTTGTTTTCATAATTAATTTAAGTCTTCTAAAGTATTCCTTACTAAGTTTTATTTGCATTTGTTCATGTTTTATTGTTGATCCTTCATCAATTCCCAGATATTTATATACGCCCTCTTGCTCCAGTTCTTTTATATCACATTCTTGTCCCAAACTGAAGTTTTCCTGGTGCTGCAGTTTTCCTTCTTTAGAGGTTGCTTTTGCAGACTTATCAAGACCAACCTCCGAATTCTGCAAGCCTTGCACGGCATGCAGGATTAGTGCAGGAGTGCCTGCAGGCAATATGTCTGCCGTGCGATCCAGGAATAACCTGTAGCAGTGTGCACAATCACTCCTTCAATAGTCCTGCATGGACTTAGTCCCTGTATGCAAATTACCCCATTTCAACTTTTATTTCTTTTTATATAATCTTGGCTGTTTAAGCATAGGGCAGCGGAGTTCAAACGGGATTGGGGGAAAATAAGAAAATAAACCTAAAATAAGCATTCTAACTAAAATCACTATTCGGTCATTATAGTCAATGGCAGACAGAAGACAACATGGCCAGTGAATAGTGGTTGCTAAGGGGGAAGGTTCAGTGTGAGACATGTAACTATGCATTAGCAGGCAATCCTATGCAAATGAGGGGAATGATAGTGAATCCCAGATTTCCCCTGCATGCTAGTCAGCTCCCAGTGTACCAGGCATACTGTAAGTGGATTGGAGCCCTGTGGCTCAGGTTTGCTCCTAGATTAGAATAGCTAGGCAAGGGTGTGTGTCTGAGGCAGTGTAGCACTCTTTACATTGCCTAAGCGAGTGTGCATGCCACGTGCCGGGTTTTAAAGAAAAAAAACAATAAACCAGGAAATAGCAGCTCTGTGCACATTTGAGCACTGTGTTAGTGTGGCGTGCCCCTGGGCTTAAACAGGAAGGCAGTGAGAAGGGAAAACAGTAGTAGGAAGGTAATCTAGGAGAATTAGCATAACTGGCAGGTGAAATATATCAGAATCAGACAATTACACAGGCAGCAGACCAGCCCAGCCCAGAACACAACTATAAACTATACAAACACCTTCCCATCTGTTTTTCCCATACTCTACACCACCGGTGTATACAAGCAGGGAACGTTTAACAAACAAAACAAGAAAATGATAGGGGCTGCAGCAGGCATCATACAACAACATATGGAAGAGGCTGAGGGTGGTGAGAATGTGAATGCTGTTGACCAGCCCACAGTGAGGAGACAGAGAAGATTGTACAGACCTAGGGTAACCTACCAGGGGCTACATGAGCTGGAGATAGTGGAGCGCTACAGGGTGGACAGGGACCTCCTACAGCAAATTGTTGAGCTGTGCCAGCCACGCCTGGCACACCAAACTGACAGAGGGGAACCCAACCCAGTGGATACCAAGGTATGGATAGGCCTAGGAATACTAGCCACAGGTACCTCCCAAATCTCAGCTGGGGATATCATGGGGATCTCACCGGCATCAGCATCCAGAGTATTCCACCAGTTCCTGGATGCCATGTCAGCACATGCCGGTGAGCACATATATTTTTCTCAACACCCGTGAGGTGTTGGACAGCAATATGCATCTCTTCCACCAAATAGCAGAATACCCTAAGGGAGTGGCTGCTATAGACTGCATGCACATACACATCAAAGCACCACCTGGCGATCAGGCTAGGGTCTACATTAACCGCAAGGGCATCCCCTCCATCAGCTGCTAGGTCGTGTGCGATGCCCAGGGCATTATAATGAATGTGTGTGCTGGCTGCCCTGGAAGCTATCATGATTCCCACATCTGACATCTGATGCAGCTGTACCAGAGAATTGCCAATGGGGACATCCCTTATGGTCACCTAGTGGGGAATGCTGGTTAAACACTGGAGCCGTGGCTGATAACACCCATCAGAAATGCACACACACCCAAACAAGAAAGCCATAATGAGGCACACACACAGACCAGACTTATAATAGAGCATGTGCTTGGAATGCTCAAGTCATGGTTCCGGTGCCTGGACACATCTGGTGGTGCCTTGCAGTACTCACCAGCTACATGTACTCAAATTGTTATGGTATGTGCCATGTTACACAATATGATCCTGCGGAAACAGCTGCAGCAGGAACAGCACGGGGCAGGGTCACACAGGCCCCCGTCAATGCTAAGGCCTGCACAGGCACAGAGTGACTCAGAGGAGGAACAACCTGAGCCTGCCCCAGTAGGCAGATGGAGGCATGCACAGTATACCCTGGCCTTCGCAAAGAGGCAATGCATAGCACATACACTGACACAGTAGGGACCCAGGGAATGACACCTCTCTCTGACTGGCACATACAGTAAAAGGGATGCCAAACATGACACTACCTGTGTTCAACCATGTATAGGGAGTGTACTATGTGCATCCAGCATAGGCAGTCCTCCAGCAACATCCTCAGTACTGGTTCACCCACAAGGTAAGTCAATCAACCTACCAATTGCCGAATGGAGTAGAATGTGTCATTACCTGTATCTATGGTATGGATGTGAGCATGCAGGGGAATGGGTGGCTGAATGGTATATCAACAGATAGTAGACACCCATAGTGGCACCATGACATCTGTAACAAATACTGGAGTCACCATAGTAGCCAGCACTACACAGGGTGACAAAGCCCACTGCAGGAAATGTGCTGGGCGACATGTGTGTCCATATGACTCACACATGCCAGTCAGGGAGGTTCACATACCCAACAACAGTCTCAGCCAGCAGGACAGGTGTAGAAAAACACAAACAGAGGCTGTGCTATGGCCTCTGAATGATGCCTATGGGTAACCGCCCCACAGTTCTACACAGACAGACTACAGCAGGTCAGGCAGTGGGATGTTAGTTCTGAAGGGTAGGAAGTCAGACACTAATATGTAGGTCAATCAAAGCTAAGACCTGTAGTACACTGATATGCCTCTAGTCAGCATGATAAGTTAGAATACAGAATGAAATGGAGTACCTGACATACCAGTACAGCCATAGCAAATGTGTACAAGTGCCAGGAGTGCCCCCCCATCCTATGTAGACATGTAGAAACAGTAAGGTGTGCCCCAAATCATGTGTAGAAATGTGGAAACAGTCAAGTGTGTCCCCCAAATCCTGTGTAGAAATGTAGTAACAGTCAAGTGTGCTCCCCCAATCCTGTGTAGAAATGTAGTAACATGTATGAGTAGGTATAACACGAGTGAAGCACAGATGCCCAGAGGTGGCCAAGATAGCAGGATAGGTTGTAGCATTTGCACAATATGCAGGTCTGTGTGTGTTAGGATGGTGTGTGTTTCATATTGTATGAGAGTGGTCAGTATGTATGCATGTTGAGGTAAGAAATGGTGGCCATTGCCCACTACTGCTGATGACAGGGACAAGCCCTTACAACTGCAGTGTGAAAGACAATCCCCACCAGTATAAAACATGCTAGCAGTAAGCCATTGTAAATGTATAGTGGTATAATGTGTCACCATCTGAACGACTGACATGGCATGGCTGTTGGACTAGATATACCAGCAGTACACACGGGAAAGTACCCAATACATACAGTATATATTGTGTCACTGTGAAATGAAGACACCCTTGGAATTGTACGTACAGGTATGCATCACAGTAACTGGTCCTGTAGTGGAGGATACTGGTGATGTCTGTCTGAACACTTGCAGATCACAAAGGCGGTAGGACTGATGTATTGGGAAACAGCGGATGTACCTGCATATGCCAGCATAACTGGAATGCCCCATGCATATCTGTGTGTCAGATGCAAGTAGTATCCATAGCACACATGCACCCAGCTCACGCAAACACCACCCACAGGTACCTCTCTGGACATATCCCTGCGGTAGGGAATGGGTACGGTATGACCCCACCTGTATATGGCAATAGAGGAAGAATGCAGCATGCAGTGCAGGTGTCCCATGCAGGTGTGTCCCTAGCTGTAAGTAGTAGACTGCCAGCATCCACACCACCTGATCAAGACTGATAGAAGGTATTGGTATGAACACCTATCACACCTACCCTGTCACCCCAGGGTAATATACTGTATGGTGGTCTGAGACTGTAGGACTGACAGAATGCAATGGCCTGCCACATCTGGCCTGCAGCAACACCTAATGCTCCACAGGCCTCTGCCAACGGCCTGTGTCTCGCATGTACTGCCAATGCATGTTATGTCATGGACACCCAGATAACATAACACACTCCACATAAGCCATATGCAAGGCCATGTGGACAACCCACAGTAACATGTCCACCATGTCCCACAGCATGAACTGTGGACCAACACTAACACACTCCTGTGATGGGGTGATACCCTTAGAGAAAGTATCAGTGAATGCATGCATAATATATGGAAGAGGTTAGAATATCAGAGGGGGTTGGGAACATAGGCAGCATGGAATGTGCAGGGTCTGACACCAAGCTGCGTGCCACACTATCCCTGGCTGCAAACACATAAATGGGTGGCTACATACATGCCCATACACCACAATAGGGGTAATGTCCCGACCCATGGCTCCTGCCTTTGGGTAACCTGTGCGAATCTGTACAGCTGTGAAGCATTGCCACAACAAGATAAGCCCATACTGTCATGTCAATGGGTGTACAAGTATGGGATCCTCTGCCAGCACTGTACCAAGGTGCTGAACCAGATACACAGACTCAGCAGCAAGTGTCTGCAGCTCCCCGTCCAGAATGGCATAACTTACCATGAATATGTAGATGTCTGCCCACAATACAGGACACAGCTGCAGTCACCCTTGTCCCCCAAGACATCACTCTGAGCATGAATGTCCACTTGACAGTACATGAGGACAGAAAACATCATTGTGTGTAACAGTACATATGTCTGAATATCTCTCCTAACAGCAGTACCATGCAGTTGAGCAGCACAGACACAATCACGTACAGTACATACTATCCCCTGCAGTGTTTGTCCCCATATTGCCAAATGATCAACGGATACCCTGCAGAAACAAATTGCTACCTGTAGGTGTACAACACAAAAGTCTGCACTAGAGTACAAATTACATGGAATCGATCAATACATTCAATACAGGAGGGTATACTGGCCATGCTCACACACTTAGAGAAATGAAGGCAATGTCAGACAACAACATAATGAAAGGTCATACTGGGCATGCTCACACACTTAAACAAATGAAGCCCATGTCTGCAAACAACAGTGGACCAGACATATCTGGCAGTTGCAGATGTTAGTGCAGACACTCCTCAGTATGCACCACTCAGGCTTTGCACACACAGTGGATAGGAATGCAGGCATATATCCAAAGACAACACACTATAATAAGCCAAAAGTAGATATACATAGATGTGTGGAAGACAGTGACTGTGACAAGGAGCAATCTATTATGAGGCCTGTCCCACCCAGCACACAGCCAAATGACTACAACCACATGAAGTTCAGATGTCACTCACTGTAGACATTAGCCACCAGTATCTGTCAGCATTATGGACTATGTGGTGCAAGTGCTAGCTGTGCAACATGACTGTACAAGGAGGTAGTCATCTAGCAGTTGTATACACGTACCTGTGGAATATAACCCTGCATGTGCCCGCATGTGGTGTGTCAACCTCTAGATGAATGGGTTATGGTCCATGCACACACATTGCCCTCCCCATAGCCCTACTATGACAAGCCTGCTGAGGTCATCCACTTTGAAATACACCTTTGGGAAAGATGTAGCCCAATAATCTCTGTAGTGCGTCCTATAACTGCGTACTGCTGTAGTGTGATAAACTAATTAGGCAGGAGTTCTGATCCCAGACATGGCAACTGTTTGTGTGTGTATGTGTGCGTGTGTGTGTGTGTGTGTGTGTGTGTGTGTGTGTGTGTGTGTGTGTGTGTGTGTGTGTCTGTGTGTGTGTGTGAGTGTGTGTCTGTGTGTGAGTGTTTGTCTGTGTGTGTGTGTGTGTGTGTGTGTGTGTGTGTGTGTGTGTGTGTGTGTGTGTGTGTGTGTGTGTGTGTGTGTGCGTGTGTGCGTGTGTGCATGTGTGCATGTGTGCGTGTGTGCATGTGTGTGTGTAGAGCACAGTGCTTTTTAGGCTAGTCACACTCACTACAAATCAAATGCCCTACTTTGGCAAGGCTGCTGATGTCATTCACTGTGGAATACACCTTTCGGAAAGCTGTAGCTGGTAATCTCCATGACATGTCCTATAACTGCGTACTGCTGTAGTGAGACAAAATACTTAGTTAGGAGTTCTAATCCCAGACATGCCAACTGTGTGTATGTGTGTGTGTGTGTGTGTGTGTGTGTGTGTGTGTGTGTGTGTGTGTGTGTGTGTGTGTGTGTGTGTGTAGAGCGCAATGCTTTTTAGGCTAGTCACACTCATAACAAATCAAATTCCCTACTTTGGCAAAGCTGTTGATGTCATTCACTGTGGAATTCACTTTTCGGAAAGCTGTAGCCCAGTAATCTCCATGGCGCGTCCTATAACTGCGTACTGCTGTAGTGTGACAAAATAGTTAGGTAGGAGTTCTAATCCCAGACATGGCAACTGTGTGTGTGTGTTTCTGTCTTTGTAGACAGCAACACTTTTAGGCTACTCACACTCACTACAAATCAAATGCCCTACTTTGGCAAGGCTGCTGATGTCATTCACTGTGAAATACTCCTTTTGAAAAACTGTAGCCCAGTAATCTTCATGGTGCATCCTATAACTGTGTACTGTTGTAGTGTGATAAACTAGTTAGGCGTTCTAATCTCAGACATGGCAACTGTGTGTGTGTGTGTGTGTGTGTGTGTGTGTGTGTGTGTGTGTGTGTGTGTGTGTGTGTGTGTGTGTGTGTTTCTCTCTCTTACTGTGTAGAAAGCAATGCTTTTTAGGCTATTCACACTTACTACAATGCAAATGCCCTACTTTGGCAATGCTGCTAATGTCATTCAGTGTGAAATACACCTTTTGGAAAGCTGTAGCCCAGTAATCTCCATGGTGCATCCTATAACTGCGTACTGCTGTAGTGGGATGCAATAGTTAGTTAGGAGTTCTAATCCCAGACATGGCAACTGCGTGTGTGTGTGTGTATGTGTGTGTGTCTCTCTATGTGCAGAGAGCAATGCTTTTTAGGCTAGTCACACTCACTACAATTCAAATGCCTTACCTTGGCAAGGCTGCTTATGTCAGTCACTGTGAAATACACCTTCTGGAATGCTGTAGCCCAGTAATCTCTGTGCCACATCCTATAACTGCATACTGTTGTAGTGTGATAAACTAGTTAAGTAGGAGTTCTAATTCCAGACATGGCAACTGCATGTGTGTGTCTCTGTCTGTGTAGAAAGCAATGCATTTTAGGTTACTCACACTCACTACAATTCAAATACCCTACTTTGGCAATCCTGCTGATGTCATTCACTATGAAATACACCTTTGGAAGAGTACTCCAGTAATCCCAGTGGTGTGTCCTATAACAGCTTCATGCTGTAGTGTGATATAGAACTCTGGTATGGGTTTTATTCCCACACATGGCAGTTGTGGAAGTTTTGTGTGTGTTTCCATATCTGTGTAGGGAGCAATGCATTTTAGGCTAGTCACACTCACTACAATTCAAATGCCCTACTTTGGCAATGCTGCTGATGTCATTCACTGTGAAATACATCTTTGGGGAAGGAGTACACCAGTAATCTCTGTGGTGCATCCTATAATGGCTTCATGCTGTAGTGTGATATAGAACTCTGGTAGGGGTTCTATTCCCACACAAGGCAGTTGTAGATGTTTTGTGTGTGTTTCTATGTCTGTGTAGGGAGCAATGCATTTTAGGCTAGTCACACTCACTACAATTCAAATGCCCTACTCTGGCAATTTTGCTGATGTTATTCATTGTGAAATGCATCTTTGGGGAAGGTGTACTCCACTGATCCTCATGGTGTGTCCTATAAATGCTTCATGCTGTATTGGGATATAGAACTCTGGTAGGGGTTCTATTCCCACACATGGCAGTTGTGGATGTTTTATGTCTGTGTAGGGAGCAATGCATTTTAGGATAGTCACACTCACTACAATTCAAATGCCCTACTTTGGCAATCCCGCTGATGTCATTCACTGTGAAATACACCTTTGGGGAAAGAGTACTGGACTAATCTCTGTGGCACATTCTATAACTGTGTAGTGCTGTAGTGTAATATACTAGTTAGGTAGGAGTTATAATCCCAAACATGACAGGTGTTTGTGTGTGTAACAACTGAACTCAATGTGGAGTTTGTTTTGCAAACTTCTTATATGGTGGCCCTAGCATATATCAAAATATCCACCATACAGGGATAATAGACGTGAAATAGCTGAGAGGCCAGGGTGCAAATCCATACCCCTACATGTGACATCAAGGCCAGCCGAACAATGTTAGCAACCCTTGTATTACCCAGAAAACACTCTCAACCCATATCTCATACACAATCACACACACACACACACACACACACACACACACACACACACACACACACACACACACACTTGCCTGGGCAACAGCTGCTATATTGGTAGTACCCTGGATATTGCCCACTGATAGTAACCATGGTGTGATTGCAATGGGCTACAGAGGGCATGCACCCTGTCCATCAGTCCAATAGGCACGTATATGCTGACAGTGCACCTCCCCCGTGTTTCCCACTGGACACCTGCAACACCTGTGGTGCCATCAAATGTGACCCACAAAGGACATACCATGCCTGAAAAATATGACCTGTATGGACTGATGCCACTGACACCAGGGAATACCAGTATCATGCTATCAATGTAGGTGCAGGGTCAACCTGCTGTCCATTATCAGTTCTCGCCACATGAGGCCAGGACTGGCACATCTGATGATAGCAATCTGTGTACACAACATGGGCTAGACACCCCAGGTACAGTTCCAAATGTCACTGCACATGCATGTGGGAGGTGTGCATATCCAGACACCGTCCATGTTATGGACTAAGGAATACATACGTGGCAAGCAATCTACAGCATTGGCCACACGCAAAAGTCACCCAGGTGACTGGATGGTGAATACAATACCCACCTGTGTGGGGCAATCCAGACACTACACCCCTGAGCCACAGTGCAGACCATTGTCATGTGGCCTGATGCCAAGGTATACCCATCACCTAGCCTTGTATAGCTGTCTGGCACAGTCAACCACTACACACCCGTGAAGTAATGCACCCATGCATGTCAGCACTGGCACCCTGTGTCTGTGTGTGCATTGTATGATGCGTATGACCACATGCACACTCACTACAACCCCATTGGTATACTGAAGCATGCTGTCTGATGTCACGCACCTCCACATACCCTTTGCCCATATAACCTCCGTATGACCCCTGTGGTGCATGTGATACTTGCACAGTACTGTGTTGTGGCAATCTCACTTGTGATGAGTTGTATTCTTGGCCCTGCCAAGTGTGTCAATGTGTGTGCATCCCTGTGAGAGTGTGGTTGTCTTGATGCTGACATCTCTTCATATGGACAGGCACGTTTACTACACCTACCGTATAGCTACGATATCCCTGTTGCAGATGTCACTCACCATGACATATACGTTTTGAGAGCTCCTCAAAACATAAACTATATGGCACATCCAATAACTGCATAGACATGTGATAGCACTACATAGTCATCAGGGGTTTGATACCCTGTACTGGTAGGTGTGTGACACAAACATGTTTAAGTTTTACTCTCCCACCACTCCCTGACTTTTCTTTGCCTCCGTCTCCCTCTCTCACGCCCTCTCTGGTGGATGTGGAGACTTACACTTGCTTTGCTTAGGCAGCAGCATGTGCATTTTACGTGATGCTCATGATCAGCTGATGGCCTCTGCACGAATTGCAGCCCTCCTATAGCTGATTGCATGTGAAACAGCTGTGGTAACATTCCCATAGCCAATTGCATGGAAACACACTCCAATATCTAGGAACATCATGTTGGTGTTGGGCCTTTTCATTCATTATGAGCAGAAACTCGATCTGTTCATTGGCAAACAGCATCTCAGATGGATTGGGGAATTACCTCTAACAACATACACTGTGGAAACAGGCCAACACACAAGAGGGGAAAGTGCCTGACCTGACTACAGACTGTAAGTGCTGCTATACTGCATTTGGAGTACTTTTGGTTTAACAGGGTGTGTGTGGATGTGGCTGTCCTACATGTTTTAATACCTGCCATGTCAGTGCTATGTTTATGAGGGAACCCCCATCTGTAGGGTCATCTGCAGACTGGGCAGTGTGTGGTGCCTTTTGTTTCATGTATTACCCACAGAGCACCTATCTGTGAACTGCAGAAGGTAGTGTGAGGATTGCAGTGTGTAGATGGTGACAGCCATGAGAGTTACTAACTTCATATCCCTCATAGGACATGTGTCGCAACAAACCCTGTTACAACAGTAAATGTATGAGGTTATCACAGCGACATGTCAATATTGGCCCTGTGTATGTGCCTCTAGCCACAACTCTGTCAATCGTTGTACATATGTCAAGCAGTAAGAAGTGCATATGTGCTGTACACCATAATAAGTGACATCATATCTGATAACAAAACAGTGAGTTATCAGACTGCTACACAAGTTATGTATAGTAAGGGTTATATATTTGATGACATAACCTGGACATTCTGTGGTTGTGTGTACAGTACTGAGTCTGTGTACTTATGGTGATTGTCGACAGTGTGTCTATTGTTAATATGTACCTTGGCCTGTGTGCAGACTGTGGTAGATGTCATTGTTCTTGGTCCTGGTCTATCTGATGTTACATGCTGCTCCAGTATGTTACCCTATCGGTGCACATGTTTGTAGGGCCAAACACACACATGTCCCATACCACAGACAGGTACTGGATCACACTGTGTAGTGGGCCAGTATATGTAGGGTTAGCGTGTGAGTGGCACATATGAGGATGTTGTTGATCAGATAGTCCATATACTGTAATATTACACCAGCTTGCCATATGTGGCTGTGCCTTTGTTCACATTGGTTGTGGTTATGCACTTTCACACAGGTGTCTGTTACTCTGTGCTGTGACTTGCCTGTAGAGCCTGCTATATATGCAGGTAGATGTGTATTCCCCCATAGGAAATATTGGCCAGTGTTGAGCCAGTATGCTTGTAGCCTGCATAGTGCTTTGTTACATGTCTAGCAGCTTAGTGTACATACCCATTGAGATGTCATGTCCAGATACTTGCCAGATGTACTGCTGCCGGTCCACCATAACACTCATGTATATCAGAAAAAGCAATGGGATGCAGTGCAGATGTATGTCACTAACTAGTGGGTAGTATGTGGCAATGGCATCTCTGTACCAGTGGTTATTATGTGTCAGGACAGACAGGGGTGTGTGAATGTATAACTTATGGGGGCAAATGTATACCAGTAGGTACATGTTATACCAATCTACATGGCTTTTAACATCCACATTGTCAGGCTTGGTCCCCATGTCTTGCACAAAGGGGTTCTGTGTATACCTCTGGACTGTCCAGAGTATGTCAGACTGTCCACATATATTGGCCAATATCTCTGCTGTAGTCCACAGGTGCATTACTGTGCTAGCAGTGGTACAGTACTATGATGTCCTTAGGATGTCTGGCAGTAGCCAATGGCGCACATGTTAAAAGCAGATGTGACCTCCCACACACACCATGTCTGTGAAGACAATCCTTATTACAGTAGCAATAGTCTACAAATATACCTGCAATACATACCTAACATCTCCTTGCACTGTGAAGTTGGGACTATAGGGGCTGAGGTAGGGCTCCACTCAATGTTCAGAACATATGGTGAGCATATATGTACATATAATTATCCAGATATCTATACAGATATATACACATATACATATCGACATACATAGATGGATATGTATATGTACATAGATATACATATAAACAATCAGATATATACATATACAGAGCAATATATGTCTACACATATACAGATAGCGATACATATGCACATATACGTATGGATATCTACATATATATTGACAGTAGTAGGTATATCAGAATAAATATGGATGCACATATAGTTATAGATATCTACATATCTACATAGATCCACATTGGGCGGCACAGTGGTGCAGCGGTTAACGTTGTTGCCTCACAGCAAGAGGTTCTCCAGTTCAATTCTCGGCTGGGGTGCCTTCTGTGTGGAGTTTGCATGTTCACCCTGTGTTCGCGTGGGTTTCCTCCGGGTACTCCGGTTTCCTCCCACATTCCAAAGACATGCATCTGGAGCATTTCTCCCCGGGCCTCCGCTGAAAACAGGCTCTGTGGAACCTAGTCGGACATTCCCGGTCAACAAATGATAAATAAATAAATAAAATAAATAAATAAATAAATATATACCAACATAACTAGGCATATGCGTACATATAGGATGTGCATGCATATATAGCTAGACATATATATATATATATATATATATATATATATATATATATATATATATATATATATATATATATATATACATATGTGTATATATACATATATGTGTGTATATATATATATATATATATATATATATATATATATATATATATATATATGTGTGTGTGTGTGTGTGCATGTATACATACAAAGAGATGTACACATGGCCATACATATGTTGCACTATACAGATGTGTATACAGACATATGTATGAGTATACATGTGTATGTACATGTAGACATACATAGACCTATTATATGTATATAACCATATTCCTGTCATATGTAAACCTCACGGTTGTGTATACCTTCCCAGATGTAGCTCCCCATATGTGTCTGCTATGTGTACATTATGATAAAACAACATATGTGATGCAACAGTCATATTAATAACAAGGACTACACAATTTAGGAACTAAAGGTACTTGTTCAATACTACTCAATATGTGTATTGACAGCTATATTGGTAAAACAACAGCTGTTTTCACAGTGGTCATGGTGTAGTGTTTAAGTGTTGTGACTTTAGTGTACAGGATCCTGGGTTCAAGACCTGTAAAAGCTGTTCATTGTGTTGCAGGGAAGAACAAGGGCTGTCAGCTACAGAATGGTTAAGGCAGTTTTGAGCATCTTTTAAGTGTGTTTACGCAGGTTTGCGCGAAGCTAAGCAGTGCTTAGCTATGGGTAAATGTAAGTGCACTTACACAGTGTAGGCTTTACTGACCAGTGCACAAATCAGCTTGGGTGTTATACTGCAGCAATATTGATACTTGCCAAGCATGGCTTAGCCCTGGTATCCAGGTCACACCACCCAGTCTGATAATCTATAATAAGTGAATGTAAATCCATGTACAATACATGCGCCTATGTGCTGTCAATACAGTAACAAAGCGTGTGAGTGTCATGTATGGGACACATATGTATATGAGGCCTGTACAGCACTGTTATCCATGTGAATGTGTTACATACAAGTGTAGTAGCCCAGGGTATGTGCTGTCACACTGGCATGTAGCGTATCATGGCAGTACTACTGTTGACAGTGCTTACCCAGGCAAGAGCAGAGTGCTAAATGTAGTACTGACAACAGGCACACCTGTGGGCATAGCTGGACACTGAGGCCTCCCTGTTGTATCCCAGGTGTGTGAGCTGTGTCACAGTATATACCCCTTACTGGGTAATTTCCCATCATGTGGAATGTAACTGTAGACTACCGTCTGTACAGCACATGTTAGTGAGGGCTTCTGACAGGTAGTTATGGCACACATATTGTTGTCAGACATCTATCTGTCAACACACTCATGCCACTGCATAGCTACTTGCCAAGCTGATGACTGTCAGTCCCTGTACAGATGTGCAGATGGCAGGAATCCAGCTGGGATATGTACAGGGAGCCTAAGCTTGATTGACACTAACGTGTTTGCCCAGTTGTGTAAGAACTGGCACATATAGGAGATGTCACCCTGTATGCACCACATGCCACGGGTACCTCCACTACACTACCATAGTCATCAGAGCATAATTGGGTACAGGTCTCCATCACAGACACTAACCATGTGATGTAATGCATGTTGCATACATGTCGGCATGATCAACTCAGTGGCAATGTGCAGGGGGGACAATAGCTAGGTACACAGCTATGACCACCTGCAGCAATGCACCCCTGTACTGACACATATGTACATGTGCATGACTGAGTATAGCAGTGTCTGTGTGTTAGCACTCCTGTACTTGGCAATTCCATGAAGGCCTTCACAACCAACATAACACCCATTGCCATAGTCAGTTGTGGCTGCTGCTGTATGGGACATTACATGTACCCTGTTAAGCTCCCACACATACCGGCTACATGAGCCTTGCAGTACCAGCACAACAGTGTTTTACAAATGGATTGAAAGGCATGAGATACCCTTTGTGTTCTGGCATGTGTGTGTAGTTGTGCATGTCCATATATCTGTAGGGTACAGCATTCCGAGGCCACATACTCCTATTACAATACCCATTGCCACACAGTAGTACAGATAGTGTTGTTGCTACCCATAGGTGAGGCATGACAATGCAACACCCTACTACGAGTGTGGCATGTGCATTAGATGCATATCCCTGTAGTACCAGGGTTGCGGTATACTATGGGTTGTATCGCAGTCAAGGCCAATGTGTGATGGTGGGAATGGCAGATTGTCAACATGGGTTTCAGTGAGTACAATATTCACTGGGGTACACTGTCATTACACCAAGCTACAACCGGTGTATGTACCATGCACCACGTTATGGTTACAACTGTCACCATCAAGCATACAGGTAATTGATACCACAATCCAAGCCAGTTATGCATGTGTTGTGTGCAGCCTACCTTTAACACATTGGACACACGGTCAAGTTAGTTAGCAGTGATAGGCCCTGGTATCTCTGATGTGTGTCTGGCTGTTATGTGTCTGTTAATGTGTATATGATGATATGTCACACTACATATTGTCCATATACACCCATTACATCCCCCCATTAGCATACTGTACGTCTGGTGATGTTCTGCATGTAACATGTGACCTGGGACACACCTCACCGTAAACGCTGTGTGGTGTGTGCAATATAAGCCACACACTTCAGTATCACTTCATAGCTAGGTAAGGGTCTAGTCCCAGTGTTGCCAAGTAACAGTGTGCATGTATGTGGATGGGTCTACATCAGGTTACAGTGTATACACACCTCAGTGGGTCAACTGTCCATGTGGCACAGGCAATAACCATTTTAGTAACCTGTGACATGTGTTCAACTGTACCCCAGATATGTCACAGCCATGATGTCACCACAGTGTCATACCCTGTTGTGGAATGTGACTGCAGACCATCCTCGTGCTGACACATGTACACCTACAACACAAATGACTAACAATATAGGGACCACAATCAACCAGTGTTACTAACAGCTATAATGCAGCATTGCTGGACAGCTACACTACCTGCCATATATGCATTACACTTTACTCCTTGCAACATGTTACACTGCAGTACTGTGGTACACTTAGTACTGTCACTGCATGCATCAGAACCATATTAGTCTGTCCCTGCATTAATAGCATGGATGACAGGGATGTGGCACAGGTATCATCATATGCACAGGACATCCTTGTGCTGACACATGTACACCTATAATACTAATGGATAACATTATAGAGACCACAACCAGTGTTACTAACAGCTATAAGGCATCATTGCTGGATGGTTACACTACCTGCCATATATGCATTACACTTTACTCCCTATAACATGTTACACTGCAGTACTGTGGTACACTGTAGTGCAGTCACTGTGTGCATTAGAATCATATTAGCCTGTCTCTGTATTGATGGTATGGATGACAGGGATGTGGCACAGGTATCATCATATGCACAGGGTGTGATGTTGGATTGCCAGAGGCCAAGCGTGGGCCATACATTTGACACCATGTGTGTGGGTGAGTGGTGTACTGCATTGAGCTGGGCATGGTGCTGTGGTGTGTGTAGGTATGGGGTTGCCCTAGGTGTGTTTTCATAGTGTGTGGGTATGCATGCATACAGTTCTGCCATATGGCTGCCCTACACAGGTGTTTATGGACAGCTGCAGACCATACCTGGCAGGGTGTGCAGTTCACTGCCTCTGGCCACTGACACATGGACTGTGCCTGTCAGGGGTTCCATGAGCATGTCCAGGCACAGGCCTCAATGTACTACTCTCACCTGCTGATGACAAATGTCCACTGGTACCAGGCCCCTCCTGGGACTGGCCAGGACCACGTGCATGTAGCCTGCTGTGGTGTGGTGTGGACAGCACCCCCCACACACTGTCAGAGCTGGTACTGCCACTACGGGAGCCCCTAGGTGTCCTAGCATGTCCACATTGACTGCCAGCTGTTGGTGTTGCTGGCCCACGTCCAAGCGGTTGTCGCCACATCCCCACCACACATTGAAGCACGGACACAACACGGCCGATGAGGGCCATCATCTCACCATGCCATCTATCCATGAGCTCGGTATAAGCACGGATGGCACCAGACAGTTCACAGATGTTGTCACTTACAGATGTGAGAGCAGCCCTGTGCAGCCTCAGGCCTTCTCTGTTGCAACATTCCATATGTGCTTGCACTGCCATGATAGCCTGAAACATGCTCCTGCTGGTTGCAGCTATGTCGTCTCTGTCAGGAGCATGATGTTTAGCGGCTCTACCATGAGCACTCTGGGATATCCGCCTATGTGGTGACCTGCTGGACATCTGGCTATGCCTGCTGTGACCGTACACAGTAGGCATGGTTACCACACTTTCTTGTGCATTGCCATCAAACACCAGCTGTCCCTCCGCTATGGCCACTGTTGATGGGGTATGTATAGGCACTGAAACTGTGTGTGGGATTGGGGTGGCTAAAAGGGGGATGTCAAATGTTGGCACAGTGTAGGCCCCTGACAACCCCCACCTGTGCCTTGATGGTACTAACATAATCTTCGGTGTCTGTCTGGACACCAACATCAGATTGCATGCAGGAGGGACCCTGACCCACCTCGCCACTTGTAGGGGAAAACAATAAACTCACTTTAAAACCTGTACAGCATTGCCTAACAGTACATGCACACACACACACACACACACACACACACACACACACACACACACACACACACACACACACACACACACACACACACACGTCCATAATACCTATCTGTACATGGCTTTACAGACAGTCCCACATATATGTCCATGTGGTACCTTATCCTGCATCACACTTGTTAACATACACACATTGATACCACTTCTTAACATATCAGTCCTCTAAATGTCTAAACTATCACAAGACCTGTTACTACATTACCTGCCTGGCCTGTGTGTAGTGGTTATACATGGCCTCACTGCTGTCATTCGGTATGCACCCTCTGTATGTCCAGACATCATGAGAATGGCCCCTATATGTGTGGGCTACAATGATCTCTCCATAATATCACACACTGGTGTGGCATGTGTATGTAATGCTCAGTACATCCAGATATGCTGCTCATTCAGCTTACCATGTCACAATTGTAATATTTGGAAACACTCCCTGGTGTTGACTAGTACTTCTTCAATGCATCTGTAGTGCTGCATACGTGGGTTGTAGGTCACCTCCCTGCTGAATGCGATATTAATGGAGTACCTGGTGCCTACCTTCCCTCTTGATGCCTGTTCCATGCTACAGACCATATTATACTATCAGCTGTCCTGTGTTTACATACCTGAGAGGTATTTCTGGTGTGTAATGTGGCAGTCCATGTCCATATACTGCATGGTCAAAAAGGGAGGTACTGCTGTATGAACACCCCACAATCTCACATGTGCATACATGGCCACCCACACAAACACACACATGCACACGCACTTCCTGCATGCATCAACCTCCCTCCACTTCACCAGAGTGACCCTACAGACAAACTAACTAACCACCAGGATGCACACACACACACATACAGGTGAGGTTGCACAATGAAAGTACGCACAGTCCTCATATTACCCATCTGTCAACATGCAGAACATATGGTACCCGACAGCATCCAGTGCAGCTATAGTCAATGCATGCTGGCAACAGTATACATGTGTGTGATGCATGTGCTGTGTCACTAGGTGAAGGCCTTTCCCCTGGATACCACTGCACCCATGAAAATGGTATTTCTATGCACCTGTGATGTACCCTGCCATGTACTGTGCACCACACCTCACAGGTGTACAACCCATTATGGAATGTGTACTACTGTGTCAGTTATGTCAGCTTTAATGCTCACAGTCCCTATGTTTTCCAGCAACACATACCTGGGATGATACATGGACAGATGTCATTTGTGAATGCCTGATGCTTGATTTACAGCTCTCAACATTAGCTGACCATATATGACCAATCCAATACTCTTACACTAACAACCATCAGAGCATACTGTGGCTATGGGGGGGTGTATACACCCTTCCTGATATGATGCACCCATCCATGATCTGCATTGGGACCACATCACTGCATATCTTAAAAGTACATGTGCCCGATATGTGACATATGTCCTGTACTTTTACATGCAGTGTCTACGGACTGTGTTAGGCGTGTGGATGCTGACTGCGATCATACACTCCATGTGGGCATATGTGTGCTATGAAGGTTTGACACACCTCTTGTTGTGTGTACTACAGCAGTCACTACTCCTGGTGGGTTATACCAGCATGGACCATCTGCAATTACCAGTGTATGTTCAGTCTGCCCTACACATGTCCCCCTACCCTGCATGACTGCAAGGTCTACTCATGTGCACATTCCTTGGTGTTCACACACTGCCATCACTATTACTGTGGGGGTAGGGTTACGTCTGGCACAGGTTCTGCATCTGACTATGTGCAAATACTGCCATTCTTAGCATCCTTAGGAGCCCTGCTGCAGTGCACTGGTGTGTCATGCTGACACCCCACCTCCTTCAGCCTTTTTGCAGATGCATGACAAGAAAGCCCTACACATGTGTGTCACTTTGCAGTGTCCCATACACTGAACACCACATTACAGCCTGCTCGCAACTGATAATGTGGACTACTGTAATGCCTTATGCCATAGTGTATCTCTGCAGCAGTTGCCATTGTCCTACAGATGTATACACTGATTTTGCACTATATGGGCATTGCTCCAAACATGTCCCTACTGTAGGCCATGCCTCTCACCATTATGTTACTCCCTGTGGACACATTCCACAATGAAAGGATGTTAGTTATCATGCAGGTGTCTGACATACCCTTCCAATACCCCATCATGGTCACCCCTGTGATGCCGTGCATTTCACAGCAACAATGCGTGTACATGTACAGCATGCATTCTGGGTAGGTGTGTTAGATGTGTGCATGGAATATACCATCGCCATTATATACTGGGTGTGTTAGCAAGCATCTACATAAACCATACTCACCGACTACAGGCTGCTGCCTTGGTGCTATCCAGGAGGCACCTACATAAGAGGGTGAGAGATGCAATGTCAGTGGCCACACCTGTGGCAGTGCTACAGGGTGGGTGCAGTATTACAATGCATCAATGGCACGTTTCCACAATACTACCACATATGGACATCTGTTTATCACTACTATGCAGCAACACAATATATCTATGACATTTCAGATATGCATGCTCTACGTGTACAGTTGCGGATGTATATGCAACAGTGGTCTACTGATGTGCCCTGTGGCCTTACCTGCATGCTCCTCGGCTAGTGTGTGGGTGGCATCCACCTCCACAAAGGTGTCCAGCGGTTTGTGGCTGACCGGACGGGCAGGTGCCACAAGGCTGGCCAGGAGCTCCTCCACACATGTCAAGGGGGGGGTGGATGGCATACCCCCCCATGGCAAGGAGATCCCCCGGACTGCAGCAATACACTGATGGGCATTATGAAGCAGGTCGATACAATGATGCCGGACCTGCTTATAACTGCGGTTGTGCAGTCCGACATCATTGACCCTGTGGAGTAGGTCGTTCCACAGAATGGTCCACTCCTGATGGTCATGGGCAGCCTGGCCAAACAACACAGGGTAGTGTTGGATTAAATACATGATCAGCACTTCATTTTTGGCAGCTGAATATGTTGGCAGACGTGCATGTGACGTCTTGGCTGAAAGACATAAAGATGGAAACAGGTCTGACCAACTCATACAGCAAGGTTACCACAGTTCTTAATACACATCTCTGTCACCCCCCCACCATATTAGCAACAACAAATTGTATACACAACTCATTAGGTATGGCTACAGCTTACCTACCAGTGGGACAGATATTGTATAGTACCACACTTTCTGCTACGGCTATGTGTGTGTAGCCATGTTCCCTGTGTAGACACTATCATTGCTGGCCTGCTACAGACTATTTACCTGCATGCTATTGTTAGGGCCACTATGGTTCCATATATGCCTGTGGTATGGCTGCTTTGTGATTGCTGCACATCTGACATTCTATGTTATTGGGGATATCAATGCATGCTGTTGGACACGTTCTGGGGTTGTGCAGACTATTACTACCAACATATGTTCTATAACAGTGACACAATAGCATGTATATGTACTATTGCCCAGCAGAACCACCTCTCCAAACCCATCTGCCCATGTCACCTTGCCACATCACGTGTGTCCCACCCTGGGGCCTCCTCATGTACTGGTCCAGCAATACCATCAGGTGGAACAAACCCAGGGGATGTTGTTACCCCCTAGGGGCACAAACAGATATGTTCCTGTACCCTGAGGTCAGGTCCAGGGTATTTTCCATAACAGACACATGTGGGATGTGCTACATCCCTCTGAGGCACCTAGTACACATTCACAGGGCCAACATGCTCCTCCTGCTCAGCCTCCAGGCTAGGCACCTTCAGGACATGGACTGCTGTTGTGAGTAGCAGTGGGTGGGAGGCTTGTTCCCATTGTGTCCATATTGAGGCCAATGGGGCATCCACATCACAGACCACACACACCATCCAGGGTGTATGCCCACCACATGTGTCACATACCACCCCTGTAGACTGTCCTCTATATCTACCAACCCTGACCACCTCCATAACTATACCTGCCATAATTCCCCATATTCCCATTCCATACTTCACAGACGAGGGTAATGTGGTCCCAACAAGGGGTTAACATGTGACATACCCATCCATGTTGCACACACTGCCAGCTGTAGATATCTGTGTGTATTGCTATGTGTGCTTTTCTTCTCGCACATAGCATGCAGCACTGTGGTAGTAATATAGAGGACATGCATTTAACTATATATATGCTTGTGTGTGTGTTTGTATATATGTAGACATGTGCATATAGGTATATATCTATATATGTGTAGATATATGTGATGTATATATGTGCTCATATATATGTCTACACATGGGTATCTGTATATTTGTAGATATATTTATATATATATATATATATGTGTGTGTGTGTGTGTGTGTGTGTGTGTGTGTGTGTGTGTGTGTGTGTGTGTGTGTGTGTGTTTATTATATACGTGTACATATGTACAAATATGCATACCTATATGTGGGGTACATTCAGACATCATGTCCACAATCTCACAACACCTTCCTGCACAGCTGCACTCTTCTGCCTTGCTACAACACAGACAGGTGCCACACATGGACATTGCTTGACATTAGGGGCGTATATGTAGGACCAGTTTGCAGGTAACCCTATTAGACATCTATGGCATTTCTGCATGCTACATTACAGATCAACCTGAGTATCCTGCAAGGGGTGGGCTGTGGATCCCATGTGTCCATCATAATGGCATTACTTCCACCACCAGCTATTGGCCACATAATATACATACTTCCCATTACACAACACACACTATGATGGCTTACATCTTGTCAGTCAGTGCTGATCTGCACAGTTGATGGCTATGGCCCACTACCCACAGGGACAGACACTATTGTCCATAGCAGTTGTTCAGTTGAACATCATTACAGCAACACCTGATGGCACATATAAATCATTCAACAGCTTTGGCTTTCACTTCCACTTCCACTTTCACTCTCTCTCTCTCTCTCTCTCTCTCTCTCTCTCTCTCTCTCTCTCTCTCTCTGTCTATCTCTCTCAATCTCTCTCCAGTAAATGGATTGAGCTGCTTTGAATAGATTGCAGCATGGATTTTGTAGGTGATGCACATGATCAGGTGATGGCCTCTGTACCACTCAGTGTCCTCCACTTGCTACCTGCATGCAGCTTGCTGTGTAGTACTTCCAATTACCACTGTCATGGCAACCACCTACTATAAATCCCTACATCATGTGGGTGTGGTCCCTTTATCTTTCCTGTGTGATGGATATCCTTCCTGTGTGTGGGCCTCTCTGTTACAGACAGCAGGTATTAATACCTCTTACAGGAGAACCTGCACACTCAGGCCAGCTACATATTTGTAGGAGGTTCCAGAACTGCAGACAGAGTGTAAGTAGAGCTGCTGTATGCATTGTATAGCACTGGTGTTGCAGGGTCTGTGTTTACATACTAGTTTAACTTGGAATGCGGTCTGTCTGCATAGCTCTCAACTGTGGGCCTATCCTCTTGATGGCCAGAGGTGTGCCTTTCATGTTTTGTCTGTCCACCACACAGGTCTTGTGTCAGTTATTTCACTGGCAGTGTGTGTTGAGTGCTATCAGTACATGGCTACATCCATTTCTGTTTCTAACTTCATATTCCTGACTAAGGGTATGTTGCAGACTATCTTGTAACACCAGTGACTTGCTTAGTGTATGACAACAGTTTTTCACATATGGGCCTGTGTTCCAGCCTCTGTTCTCCACCGACATACCAGGCTTTGCACATATGACATACTCTCAGGGGTGTTCTGCAGTGGGCTGTGAGTATGTCATGCTGCCATTTCTGCCATCAGTCCACTGCTGTTGTGTCCCCCACACATACGGTGGGGTTGGGGCCTTATATGTGTGGGCTTCACCTACGCAATACATGTGTGCCCTTATGCATTCCAGTGGCCAGTGTATGTAACAGTGGTATATGGCCCTGTATTATTGAGTCTGAGGGAGATGCACCATGACTAACCAAGGTTGTTACAACATGTGGGGGTATACGGGGTAAGCTGCCTTAACTCATTACATCTGAGTTATACCTGCAGGTGCATCTGCACTTAACTCCTACTGATGCCACTAGGCATCAAATATTACTTGTTCATATTGGCATCGATAATTTCAAAACCATGCTATGTACAAGGTTTTAAAATATTTCATCTTAATGCTTACACAATGGCAAACTCAACTGCATTAATATTTGACATCTGCCTAGTACAGGTAAATAGATATTAACTGTTGTTTTATGATATTAATTTATGCAGATATAATTTTCACATTTTTCTAAATATCTCAACAACCCAGTAACAAAGATAGAACTCCTTAGCCTCATATGAAAGCTGTTAGCTAGATGAATAAAATGATTCTGACTTTTGTGTGTAACTTGAGTGGTTGCTGAAATATTGTACGTTGTTCACAAAATATTACAAATGTAATTGTTACCGTGTTTACTGTAACTTATAAAATTATGTTTATGACCTGGAACCTAAGGAATACTACCACTATAAAAATAGTTTGTGCTGAAGAGTTTGCCATTTATACTTCTTTCATAACCCCTATGGTTCCAGTGATATGAACATTTGTTTGAAATGTGAGGACATAATTTGATCTGTCAAAAAGTTTAGACTCCCATTGGAAGTTACAGTGCAAACTTCCTGAGATCATTGGAGTGAATGAGTTAAGGTATCTGGATGTACATTACCATACAATCCTCCTTGAGTAAATGCAGGCCTACTGCCTCCTGCCACACAGACTGTTCTGTTTGTCAGTGTGCTTGTGATGGTGCCAGTTATGATTTGTTATGTAACAGTTACATCCCATTGTGTCAACTGAGGTCATTAACCCCTAGGGATTGTGTACAGAGTGTAGATAGAGGCTGCTGAACTATACATCGGCATTACTTACTGTTGATTGTTTGCTATCCTGTGGCCCAGTCTGTCTTTACTAATATACTACTTGAAGGCCTCAACCAGGACAGCAACATCTGTAAACCTTTCCAGACTACTGTATTAGTATAACTGTTTCACAGTTGCATTATTCTGTTTATATGGATGTCAGTGTCTAAACAGCTATATGACATGGCATATATAACTGTAATAGTACACAAATAAAGCTTTCCCATGTGAGCAAACCTATGTGTGGTGTTATATCCTTTGACCTCTCTGTGGGTATATGTTGCAGACAACGATTGTCATTTGTAAGGGTGGCTCGAACAGTGTCCAGTCAGTAAGGTGGTAACTGTAGGCCTAGTGGCTGTTTCATATTGTGTGCACCTTCTACATATGTATCTTACTATACATATCTCTGTGTGTGTATGTGTAGTTTTATATATATATATATATATATATATATATATATATATATATATATATGTGTGTATATTTGTATCTGCATATATGTGTCAGTATATAGTATATGTATTCTAGGGGTGTTGATTGCTTCCACATTTTACATTCCCAATGGGAGCTGGATGGACTGCATGATATGTTACTGATACCAGCCTGACATCATACAGGTGAGATGGAGTACTGCTAACGTCTTGTGCCCATGTCGTGTCAGGTCTTGGTTATGGGATCTGCAACAGATGGTAGTGTATTGCAGGGCAGACGTGTTTGGCTGGGGGGAATACCTATTCGTACAAGACGTATGTTGTTTGGGGCCTCTCAACCCCATTAACGGTGCATGTGGCTTATATCTTTTTGTTATGTTTCCATTTTTATCTACAGATGTATGTCCGTATATATATATATATATATATATATATATATATATATATACATATATATACTTACATATATATAAATTGCTGTGTGTGTGTGTATATATATATATATATATATATATATATATATATATATATATATATACATACATATAGATGTAGACATATATATCTGTAGATGTATGCATATGTATGTATATATGTTTATTATATATATATATATATATATATATATATATATATATATATATCAATATATATATACATATGTTATATCTATTTAGATATTAATATATATACACACACACATGCAACTTCTTCCTTCTTCTTTCGGCTTTTTCCCGGTTAGGGGTCACCACAGCGGATCACCTGTCCGCTCATGATTGGCAGTGGAGTTTTACAGTTGAGTTGCTAGAGTGACAGGTTTGTGTTCATAGATGTGTGACAATCAGTTGTATTCCCTGTTTGCTGCCTAAACATCTGGGATCATCCCACAGATTTCCCAGGGGAGCAGGGTGACAGGCAGTAGATATGGGTCCATATACTGGACATTCTGGTCTTATCTGTACAGTTATAGGGTATGATTCTGTATGCAGCCTACTTCCACTCCTAGGGTTCAGACCATGGCTATGTCTGCTACAACTTAAACACTGTCCATCAGAGTTGTGTGTGCTATATAGATATTGCTGTATATCTCCTATCTGCTTTCTGTCTTATAAGTCTTCTGTGGTTTTGCATTCTGACCTTGTATTACAATACTCTTATGCAGGCTTTCCTAGACAGTTATATTTTGTAGGGCAGTGTGGGCAACAGTGATGCGTAATACCTTATTATTCAGAGCAGCTGCATCAGTCATAATGCCATACAATACCAAAGTAAACAGTACCAGTACAGGGTATCATTCTTGTATTTCTGGGCACAGTGTTGGTATCTGACAGACCTGTGGGAGAAATGTTTGTTAGCACTACCTGAATGTTGCCACACAGTACCAGATTCCACATTACTATTATGCACATACATCTCACTCTGTTACTGTACACACTCTGGCCACAGCTTGGCAACATGGGGTGTAAATGGGACATACGTGGCTTCTTACTCTCGTAAGGTTTTGGGGTGTTCTGCAGTGGGCTGTGAGTATGTCATGCTGCCATTTCTGCCATCAGTCCACTGCTGTTGTGTCCCCCACACATACGGTGGGGTTGGGGCCTTATATGTGTGGGCTTCACCTACGCAATACATGTGTGCCCTTATGCATTCCAGTGGCCAGTGTATGTAACAGTGGTATATGGCCCTGTATTATTGAGTCTGAGGGAGATGCACCATGACTAACCAAGGTTGTTACAACATGTGGGGGTATACGGGGTAAGCTGCCTTAACTCATTACATCTGAGTTATACCTGCAGGTGCATCTGCACTTAACTCCTACTGATGCCACTAGGCATCAAATATTACTTGTTCATATTGGCATCGATAATTTCAAAACCATGCTATGTACAAGGTTTTAAAATATTTCATCTTAATGCTTACACAATGGCAAACTCAACTGCATTAATATTTGACATCTGCCTAGTACAGGTAAATAGATATTAACTGTTGTTTTTATGATATTAATTTATGCAGATATAATTTTCACATTTTTCTAAATATCTCAACAACCCAGTAACAAAGATAGAACTCCTTAGCCTCATATGAAAGCTGTTAGCTAGATGAATAAAATGATTCTGACTTTTGTGTGTAACTTGAGTGGTTGCTGAAATATTGTACGTTGTTCACAAAATATTACAAATGTAATTGTTACCGTGTTTACTGTAACTTATAAAATTATGTTTATGACCTGGAACCTAAGGAATACTACCACTATAAAAATAGTTTGTGCTGAAGAGTTTGCCATTTATACTTCTTTCATAACCCCTATGGTTCCAGTGATATGAACATTTGTTTGAAATGTGAGGACATAATTTGATCTGTCAAAAAGTTTAGACTCCGCCCATTGGAAGTTACAGTGCAAACTTCCTGAGATCATTGGAGTGAATGAGTTAAGGTATCTGGATGTACATTACCATACAATCCTCCTTGAGTAAATGCAGGCCTACTGCCTCCTGCCACACAGACTGTTCTGTTTGTCAGTGTGCTTGTGATGGTGCCAGTTATGATTTGTTATGTAACAGTTACATCCCATTGTGTCAACTGAGGTCATTAACCCCTAGGGATTGTGTACAGAGTGTAGATAGAGGCTGCTGAACTATACATCGGCATTACTTACTGTTGATTGTTTGCTATCCTGTGGCCCAGTCTGTCTTTACTAATATACTACTTGAAGGCCTCAACCAGGACAGCAACATCTGTAAACCTTTCCAGACTACTGTATTAGTATAACTGTTTCACAGTTGCATTATTCTGTTTATATGGATGTCAGTGTCTAAACAGCTATATGACATGGCATATATAACTGTAATAGTACACAAATAAAGCTTTCCCATGTGAGCAAACCTATGTGTGGTGTTATATCCTTTGACCTCTCTGTGGGTATATGTTGCAGACAACGATTGTCATTTGTAAGGGTGGCTCGAACAGTGTCCAGTCAGTAAGGTGGTAACTGTAGGCCTAGTGGCTGTTTCATATTGTGTGCACCTTCTACATATGTATCTTACTATACATATCTCTGTGTGTGTATGTGTAGTTTTATATATATATATATATATATATATATATATATATATATATATATATATGTGTGTATATTTGTATCTGCATATATGTGTCAGTATATAGTATATGTATTCTAGGGGTGTTGATTGCTTCCACATTTTACATTCCCAATGGGAGCTGGATGGACTGCATGATATGTTACTGATACCAGCCTGACATCATACAGGTGAGATGGAGTACTGCTAACGTCTTGTGCCCATGTCGTGTCAGGTCTTGGTTATGGGATCTGCAACAGATGGCAGTGTATTGCAGGGCAGACGTGTTTGGCTGGGGGGAATACCTATTCGTACAAGACGTATGTTGTTTGGGGCCTCTCAACCCCATTAACGGTGCATGTGGCTTATATCTTTTTGTTATGTTTCCATTTTTATCTACAGATGTATGTCCGTATATATATATATATATATATATATATATATATATATATACATATATATACTTACATATATATAAATTGCTGTGTGTGTGTGTATATATATATATATATATATATATATATATATATATATATATATATATATATACATACATATAGATGTAGACATATATATCTGTAGATGTATGCATATGTATGTATATATGTTTATTATATATATATATATATATATATATATATATATATATATATATATATATATATCAATATATATATACATATGTTATATCTATTTAGATATTAATATATATACACACACACATGCAACTTCTTCCTTCTTCTTTCGGCTTTTTCCCGGTTAGGGTCACCACAGCGGATCACCTGTCCGCTCATGATTGGCAGTGGAGTTTTACAGTTGAGTTGCTAGAGTGACAGGTTTGTGTTCATAGATGTGTGACAATCAGTTGTATTCCCTGTTTGCTGCCTAAACATCTGGGATCATCCCACAGATTTCCCAGGGGAGCAGGGTGACAGGCAGTAGATATGGGTCCATATACTGGACATTCTGGTCTTATCTGTACAGTTATAGGGTATGATTCTGTATGCAGCCTACTTCCACTCCTAGGGTTCAGACCATGGCTATGTCTGCTACAACTTAAACACTGTCCATCAGAGTTGTGTGTGCTATATAGATATTGCTGTATATCTCCTATCTGCTTTCTGTCTTATAAGTCTTCTGTGGTTTTGCATTCTGACCTTGTATTACAATACTCTTATGCAGGCTTTCCTAGACAGTTATATTTTGTAGGGCAGTGTGGGCAACAGTGATGCGTAATACCTTATTATTCAGAGCAGCTGCATCAGTCATAATGCCATACAATACCAAAGTAAACAGTACCAGTACAGGGTATCATTCTTGTATTTCTGGGCACAGTGTTGGTATCTGACAGACCTGTGGGAGAAATGTTTGTTAGCACTACCTGAATGTTGCCACACAGTACCAGATTCCACATTACTATTATGCACATACATCTCACTCTGTTACTGTACACACTCTGGCCACAGCTTGGCAACATGGGGTGTAAATGGGACATACGTGGCTTCTTACTCTCGTAAGGTTTTGGGGTGTTGCTAGTGTGCCAACTTTGTTCTCATAAATGTGTGTTGATCAGTTGTATTTCCTGTTTGTTGCCTATACATCTGGTATCATCCCACTGATTTCCCAGGGGGTCAGGTTGACAGGCAACAGATATGGGCCACTTTACTGGACATTCTGGACATATCTGTACAGTTGTGGTGTATGATTCTGTATGCAGACTACTACCACTGCCAGGATTCAAACAATGGCTGTGTGTGCTAAAAATACAACAGTTCACGTCTCAGTTGCATGTGCTATTCAAGTTTTGTTGTCTGCTTTTTCCCTGTTTTCTGTCTGTGTGTCTCTCAGTTGTACTAAATGGCCTCTGGGGATTACAGCAATCATATACAGGCATTCCTACACATTCTATTTATGGTGCACAGTGTGGGTAACAGTGCTTAATACAACAGTACTATTATGTGAATGCAAATCTACATTACAATATGATACCAGAGTATACACATACAGTCCAGCAGTTAGACCTTTATTGTTAGGCTATTACGCTTTTATTTACATACAAATTATATGAGACTCTTCCTGTCATATTCTCCAGTGTATGCAGTACTTGCCTTTAACAATACAGGTTTTATACAGGCAATTAATGTAATAATACTTTTAGATTTATTTCCTATGACAGTACATGCAAGAGTATTACTACCCTGCCTCACGCAACCTCTCCAGGTGACTTCCATGAGCCTCCTGGTTCGCGGCCCACTCACTTGCAGCTGTAGTGGACATAATAGGAATATTTAGCCATACCTATCCATAATATACATGAGCTGGGTATTATTACACACATACAGGAGTGATACTTACACACAGCTGGGACATCCCCTGCCATTCTAACCTCTTGGATCCACTGCTTCAAGAGGTCCCCCTTACATCTCTTCCTGTTGGCATGGTGATGCCTGACCTGCTCACCAGTTTGGGGTATGCCAGTGGCACTGGTGAGGTCATGGGCGAGACGGTCCCAGGCTTCCGCCTTATATTGGGAACCCTGGTACTGACCCTGCAGCAGTTTTTGCTCATGGTCTTTGACAAGGAGTCCTTCCATGACTTTGGACTCCTGGATGCACCAGTGCTGTGCCCAAAAGCGCACTCCCTCTCCCCTTCCTGACATGGTGCCTACAAGGGGAAGCTACAGCCGGTTATGAGATATATTCCTGCCTGTTGGGTTTAAGTAGGGCCAATTTCCCACACTTTACAGTGACTGGCCGGTTCTGAAAAGGCTAGACCATGGGAAAACCTAATTACCTAAGGTTGGCATTGTTTAAAGGGGTATACCACTGGGCACAATGAGTTAGCTGGCCTACACATTGCTTACACCTTCGTAGCTGGCCTGTGCAATGCTTAGCATTGCTTACATTAGACTTTGCATTATATTTTCTTATATATATTTTCTTTTTGGCATTGATTTCTTATCCATTGCATCTTATATATCTACCTGGTATCCATGATTAATGTGTACGTGCACTGTATGGGGTCCTTGTGTTTTACTGGGGACTTCAACACTCTAGTACAATTACACCTCACTTCTGGGCTTACCGCTGTACTCCAGTTCACATATTTATGTTATGTAGTGGGTTATGGAACATATGACTGTATACTGATTCCTTTCGAAGGTTCAGTTTGATTTTACTATAGTGAGTACTTGTTTGGTGATACCTCATTCTTCTGTACTGCTGTGATGGCGTTGTTTTTAACTACTGTAACTATAGTGTATAGGGTCCTGGGTTCAAGACCTGCAAAGCTGTTTATTTTTTTGCTGGGAAGAACAAGGGCCATTGGATACAAGGCACTTTTGAGCAGTTGTAAGTGGGTTTGCGTGGGTTTGCGTGAGGTTAAGAAATGCTAACCTCCGGTTACATATGCTTGCAGAGAGTTAGCTTCAAAACTGCTTAACCTCTGTGCGCATTGCTTACCCCTGTGCAAATGGGATTAAACTCATTTGCTGGTGCTTAAATATGCTTACTACTGCTTACTCGTGCTTACACTTGCTTACTAGTGCCTACTCCCGCTTGCAATTACACTGATTTGGACAGTTATATCTCATGTTTCTTGGGAAGGTGGGGGATTTGGAAGCTGTATGGAGTTGTCATTCATTACACATTTTGCCCTCCATTTGTATCCATGATTCCTGCGTACATATACTGTATGGGGCACATGTGCTTATCTGGGGACTTTGCAACATTATGACAATGACACCTCACATGTGCATTTAATGCAGTACTCCACTTCACAAATCTATGTTATTTAGTGGGTTATGTAACAAAAATATTGGTCATAATGTGATTTGCCATGGAAAATGCTACAGTGGGACTCGAACCGGGAATGTCTGCATGTAAGCCCACTACACTATCACTATATTGCTTACTTTGCATATATCTTCCTTGTTATCCTCTTCAGCCATTTAAGCTGCATTAACCGTAGCTAAGCAATGGGCATACCCATGCACCTACGGTTAACTTTAATAGGATTTTATATTAAAAAAAAGGGCGTGTTCATTTTATTTGTATTTACTTGCTGTTTTACACATGAAGGAATGTTGCTGGGGATATGTGGACACCTATGAGCAGTCTCACTCATTTCTTTGGCCTATCTGCTGTTCTTCATTGCGGGGCTGTGTATATTCTGAGAGCTCTGCTCTCAGACACACCCCCTGCACTCTTACATGCTCCTTCATTAATATGCATGGTGTGCTGCTGTCCTGCTCCTAAATGGCCACTTCCATGCAGGACTAAGCTAGCCCTGCACAGAAGAGTAGTAAATCTTGGGGCAAATGTCATTCTTATATCATCTGAAAAAGTTTTGACAACCTCCAGCTGTGCTTTCAGTTCCTCATCTGATGAGCTATACAGTTTTAAATCATCGGCAAAGAAAAGATGAGAAGTCTTTGCACTTTATTGTTTTCTAGGAGCCAAATTGTAGCCATGGCCTAAGCTGTTAAGTAAACAGCTTAATGGGTTAATGGCAAGGCAGAATAACAAAGGTGACAGAGAATGTTTATCCCTGGGATAATAATCTGTCCTTTATCATGGCTTAATTGCAAAGTGATTTTCCACTTTTTCATTGTCACTGTAATGTAGTCAATCAAAGTAGAGTGTATCTTATACATTTTTAAGTACTCATTTATCCAAGAATGTGGGATACTATCAAATGCTTTTTTTGTAGTCAATCCATGCCATACTTAACTTCTTCCACTTTTTACAGTTCTCCAATATGACTGTATTTAACAACAAACGATCCTTTGTTCCACATGACTTTCTTTTATTTCCCTTTTGTTCTGCTCCCATAATTGAGTTTTCTTTTAAATGACTATAAGCTCTGTCAGCATCAGTTCCTGTGTATAGTTTATATGTTTATACATTGTGGGAAGGCAAGTTATTGGTCTATAATTTTTAGGGTAGCTCGCAGGTTCAATCTTAAGTAGAGCATTGCTTTTCCTGTTGTTAGCCAGGTTGGTGTTTGTTCGGGGTGGGCATATAAATAGTTCTTACTCATAGCTAAATCTTCATGCAAAGATGTTAATACTTTTAACCAAAAGTTAGGTACTGCATCTGGGCTTCTGATTTTCCAGTTAGAGGCTTTTCTTAACTTTGTTTTAATCTCTCTAGCTGTTACATCATCCCATTTCATATCCTGTACCTTTAAACTTCTTATTATTTATTTACTTCTTCTGTCCATTTAGCATCTTTGTTATGTTCCACAGAATCGTAATAAATACTTCTCCAGAATGCATCTATTTCCTCTTTTTTGGCAGTCTTTCAATTCCTTTTACCTTGTTTCCCAGTTCTCTATAAACCTTTTTGGGTCATCAATAAATTGCTTATTTTGTACTTTTCCTTTATATTTATCTGTGTATCCTCTAAGTTTTTCTGCCTGTGCTGAAATTTTTAGTTTATTTGTGATAGTGCATGATAGATCCTGGTCTGTTTTAATGCCATGCATTTCTTTTATCATATCTATCTTTCTAAGTATTTTTTGTTGATCTGTTCTCTCTTCTATATTCTTCTAACGGTGGCCCTTCTTGTCTTAATTGCTTTATAGGTTTCTCTATTCGATACATCCATACTGGTATTCGATTTCTCCCCTTCCTTTCACCTGTGTTCTTGTGTAGAACATTATCAGTTATTAATTTAGCAGTACAGTAATATATCCTGTTTACTTCTGTTATAGCGCATGGATCTCTATGGACATTCCTAATTACTGCATTCATTTCTTTTATCAGACTTCTGACTTTTTAAGTTTTATTGACCTTTTGCAGACTATTTCTCTCATTGTTCTTAATATATCTATCCATGTCTATTAAATCAAGCAACTCTTCATCCAAACTGAGGGCACATCCCTTGTTTTCCATTTCCTGTGGGCATTCTATAGAAAGTTCTATGGCATTTCCTGTGGCACCATCTCTTCAATTTTATCCTGTGCCTTAAATTTCATCCTACGACTTCAGTGTCATCCTGTGCATATATTGCAGTAGGAGTTTCTTGATTCCTAGAGAGATGAGTTATTAACTACATCTTGCAGGTGGAACACCTTAACTTAAGAAATAACACATGATAATGTACTGACACCAAGATGCAAATAATATGCTGCTCTTCTAAAGTTATTTTATTACCCATAATGTTTTGCTCTTTATGTAAATCACTTTCCAAATCCTACCATGATGTAACTTTTGTCTTTATAGAATTATCACTTATGACACAGGCAATTATACATTTATATAAATGAAAACAAACCATATTGACATATTTTCAGTTGTAAATGTTATACATTATTTATAATCTTTTGTAAAGTCATTGTCAGTTAAACATTACATAGCTCATTCAATTCCTGGCTTCTCTTAAACCTCATCCCTCCAATAAAACATTATTCTGCATGTATTATTTCCACAGTCCCTATTTTTATCTATATAATTTGTTCCTACCCTTTTCTAAAGATCCCACTTCCAGTTACTTTATCTCTGTTACTACATTCACTACTTCTAGTATGGTCAGTTTAGAGTATGATTTCCATTTTCTAGTAATTGCTTTTTGGCAGTCACCAGAATTAAACTCAGCAAGGCCTCTCTATGTCTAGGCAATGTCAAATCTATATCACAGCTCAAAAAAATCATTTCCTTAGTTACAGCAAATTGCTCATCCATTATTTCTGACAGAGTAGTCTGCAGGGAATCTTTAAAGTCTGCCAAGTGATTACACTTTCCAAAAATATGTTGCCAATTACCTCTTTCTTCCAAATCACACCTCTAACATTTGCAATCTACCCAAGGAAAACATTTTGGAGTCTGCTAGGGGTGCAAAAATACCTATGCAAACACTTCCAAGCAAAGATCCTAGAGCTTCTAGACTTTGTTGCATATTTCGGAGCCATACATATATACTCCTGTTGTTTATTTTTGAATTGCTTATCCAGTCTTGTTGGTGTGGCTACACAGAAAACCTGAGTAAACAGTGAAACTAAAAAAAAGCAGTTAACACACAATAACTATGTATTTATTTATTTATTTTGCAAAATCGCATGAAATATTAACATGAGGAATATAACTGGAAGTAAAAGCAGTTATAAAACAAAAATGTTTTACTACATGCTCAATGTACTTTAAAAACAATGAGTGCTATTCTATTACTCAGAGAGACTAAAAATTAAATATAAAGTCACAGCCAGTGATCAAGGAGGAGTACACATTTTTTGCTGACATATCATTGGAGTAGACCGCTTCTCAAGAGTTGTATATGAGCTAAGTTGAATGAATTCTGACACTGTATGGTCTGTATTAATAAAAGCACATTCACCACAGTTCTTGCATACTGATGATTAATCTATATGATATACTGAGGATTAATCTATATGATGGCATTTATCTGGATGCTAATACAATACGCAGTGAGAGAGGCAACCAGGTTAGTGACAGTTTCTGAGCTCATTAAACACTCCTTGAGAATGTAGTTAGTGAAGAGGAATTTCCCTTTTCCCCAATATACAATTACCTCTTAAATGATTATATTAAGGAAGGGGTGCACAAGGCAATGCCGGGGTTTTCTCCTTTGAAATAAGAACTAAAATGTATTTATATCATATTGTTATGAACTTGATTGAATTTCTAACAAATACAACACAGATCATCGCTGTAGAACTGACCAATGCATGGAAATATAGGATACAAGCAAACTAAAGCAGAAACAAAAAGCTAATCTCTACAAGATCAGTGGCATATTTGCTGAAGTACATAAATTAAATTAATACATTTTCAAATATACTTTCTAAATTTGAAACTGCAGTTTTATGTGCAAATTAAAAAAATGTTTAAATAAAATGGTGATATGATGTGTAGAAAAAAATTGTGGCCAGTGGTGACAGAACATAGTGCCAACAGCAATAGTCCACGTTTTTCCACCAAAACATCAGTTATTTCTAACAGGAAAAATGACAACAGTTAAGCTTCAGAGTTGTCACCAGTCAATGAATGGTATATTTTTGATGGAAAAGGGAGAAAGCTTACATACGAAATTAAGTGATTAATCCAACATGTAATGGGCATGTGGGCATGTCTATATACACAAACACACACACACACACACACACACACACACACACACACACACACACACACACACGCACACGCATATGCACACGCAAACACATACATATCTCTGTCTCTCTCTCTCTCACTTTTTCTCTCTCTCTATATGTGTGTGTGTGTGTGTGTGTGTTTATATAATATATATATATATATATATATATATATATATATATATATATATATATATATATATATATATTATATATATATATATATCTAGAGAGAGAGAGAGAGAGAGATTTAGATATAGATATAGAGATAGACTGATATGGAATACCTTCAAAAGATTGAAATACCACAACATCAAAATTTAAATAATTGAGCCAAGAAGATCAGAAGCCCACATCAATGAATGTTTACATTGCCAAAACTTGTAACATCAAAGCAGCTACTGCACATGTCAGACTGCACTTGCCTGAATGGAGATCGCAATGCAGTGATAAGAACAGTGTCTCCTTTTAAACACAGCATGTAAAACAAATGTAGCTTTCTCAATGCTTTTGCAGGAGGGGCAAGGCCCCCTTCACCCCCAAACCCCCTGTAATATATAAACTCCAAGATCACACTACAGTTTACATTACAGGGTAAATTTGCCAAACCTCAATGTACCATGATCTTCATTCAAAAGCATTGAAAAAGCTGCATTTAACATCCTAAAAATGGAATGGCAGGCTTAGATGCATTTAGTGCTAGGGCATCCACACATAATGTTCTGCAAGTTTAAGTAAGAACTGTTAAAAGCAGACTGAAATAATGCCAATTGTACATACATATGGAAAAGAGAGCTTTTGTCAATTTTATGGTCATAAGTTTGACATATTACATCAATTTCTCTTTCATAGTTTAGCTTATAGTATTAAACACATTTGAGATATGCAATACATGCTCACAATATACATTTATCAAGCTGGCATTATATAGCAAGTAAAATATATAAATATATATATATATATATATATATATATATATATATATATATATATATATATATGTGTGTGCGTGTATATATATTTTTTTTCCTGGAAAATGGGTCTTTTATACTGCTAGAAAGATGTCATAAACAAAATTTCCTGACTAAGACACATCATTACTGTGTTCCTCTATGTCAGCTCCAACAGATACCAGAGCTACTAATCAGTCTGATCCTGGCTGAATCTCAGTCAGGGTTTTACCCTTCTGAACAAATGGGACTTGCTATAAGAACATTTTATAGCAGTATAACAATACCGATATTTTTACATATACTCAAATTAAGGCTAGATTAGCCATTAGAAACTGACACGCTAAAACGTTTTCAAAACATTCCATTTTAAATTAAAGTAAATCTGTCATGCTTTTCATGAAGAAATATAAAATCAATTAAAACAATGAACATATTGTTGTGAGACTGCATTTTAAACACATTTCCTACTTCTTACAATGCATGCTGGGTAGGATTCCAAACGAAATGGGGTAGATAGTTGTACAGCCTACTCCACCCTGTCTTGTAGCCCTGAACCTGAATGTCATCACCATCCCTGATAATGACATCACCCCAAGGACAGGGCATAGCCCAATCAGTACCTCAAAAAAGTAATAATTTTCTGGGACTAATAATTTGCTAGAAGCAGGTTGTGAAATTTAATGACTCTCACTACCCATTAATAATGGGTCTATATTAGAACATCGAAGGTTCAAAACTTTGAATGTTCTAATATCAAACCCTATTCAGCAAACGCTGAAAATAGCGAATCTACAGAAAACCAAATTCTTTCCTAGGGAAATAATTTGGTTGTCTGTTTCTGTCGCTTCACTATTTTCAGCACTGTGGTGGAAAGTTACAGATCGGGTTCAGGTAAGTGTGCGATTGGGCACGGGTTAGGTGAGTTAGGGTTAGGGCGCGAGTGAGGTGAGTGTGCGATAGCGACGGACTTTAGGGTTAGGGTTTGGGTTAAGGTAAGTGGATAGTTAGTGGTAGATGTACAGTTTAGTGTAGGGCTAGATGTAAGATTTTAGGTGTATGTGTGTGGATTGCTGTTTGTTTGGTGTGCTTGTGTTGTGTGTATGTGTTTTGGAACAGCAAATTTTTTCCCTAGAAAAAAATTTGCTGTTCTGCATGTTCAATGTTGTAAGCGTTCGCTGACTAGGGTCCGATATTAAAACATTCGAAGTTTTGAAACTTCAATGTTCTAATATAGACCCTTTCTAACATGGTGTGATCCTATCTGAGGACTCACAGACCTGTTAAGGCAAGATGAGGTTATCTAGCCTCACAGCTCCACTTTTGTGTCAGCTCATGTGTTGCAGGTAGGAAACTTTCCTCCAGTATCAGAACTGCTGTACTTGGAACTGCATGTCCATGCGGCTGCTCTGCATAGCCGCTCTACCTGTAGGTTCATAATTAAATGCTAGCCTATCAGATTGCAGACTACTACAAGACTATCTATTAACCAAAGGTCAGACTCCAACCCAGTACCTTGTATTAGTGATGTAGAGATTTTAACCAATATGCCAAACCCTCTCATCTGTATCACTTACAACTGCAAGAAGTCTGGCTTCTTACCATTTAGTGCAAGTAGTGCCAAATTCTTTGATGAAACAGCCCACTGATTTCAGAAAAATACACCATTGCTTTAGGATTTTACACCGACAGCCTTCACCAAAGTACTACTCCAAAGTGTTTCAGCATTACAAGAGTGATTCCCCTTTTTAAATCTGGTGTAGAGTTCCACCAGTTCTCATCAGGTGAATGAAAAATGGTGGAACCTTAGGCTTTTGGACAGAGGCATGGCATCACTACTCAGAATAATGAGTGCCAGTGTGTATTTTTAAAATGCATTTGTTAATCAGGTAAACCTACTGTGACACTGTAATCCTGACTATAGGATGCAGCTCATTAATCCATGCCTAAGTCCTTCTGAAATCCCATCCTCTACGTCCTCGTAATGTGAACCTGAGAATCAGAGACATGACACAGAATTCTTGTGCAAGACTTGCACCGTTTGCCAGATGTGTGCAGATGCAGATATAATAATTACATATCTAATGTGAGATACGAGTAAGCAACATGTTCATGTGCATGAAGAAGGTCAGCAGCATAACAGATATGAAAACAACCTTGAAATTAGGCTCATGTAGTGATACAAGGAGTCTTCAGTCTGAAAAAATGTTAAAATACTACTTGCTGAGCAACTTCAGCATAAATCCAAATGAAATAGACACAAGTCTTAGTGAAGGTAATAAAACACCAATTTATTGAATAAAAACTTAAGTCACAGCACAAAATAAAATTGTTAACCGCTTTCATACCTAGCTACATTAGGACTTCATCAGAACCCTTTCAATAAATAAATTGACTGCTTTATAATGAAATTTAATGAAACATGTGATACAATCATTAGCCTACTTAAAGAAACATACTAAGTAAAAATGTCAAAATATCATGCATAAAACCTAAAGTATGTATCATTGCTCAGCCAACTTAACAATCAACCTTTTATTACACAATAAAACATGAATAGTTAAAATATGTAGAAAATGTAAAAAATATACATATATTGTTAAAAACTATATGAAAATTTTTAACAAGTTATTAAGTTAAAGTTTTGCAACTTAAACTTCAGTACTGGGGCAATAGAAGTGTATTCATTAAGTCCAGCCATGGTAATGACATTTAGCTTAAGTTTCCAAATGAATTCTCTTTTCACTAATTCTGCCTCCCAAGCACCCACTCTAATATTTTTTGAAATGGTTTCAAGTATACAAAAAAGAAGTTTAGTGAAGGAGAGCAACTGACAGGATGCTTATATAGGGAGTTATTAACATTTTTCTTAGAAATAGCATAAACATGCTCATAAATTCTTCTACAAAATTGTCTTTCAGTTTTCCCTATATAAAAATTGCCACGTCCTTTGCAAACAGTCAGGTATATAACACCTACTGAAGCACAATTTCCATCTCCTAATATGATTTCACATGTGGGTGACCCTACCTAAATTTTAGTTCACTGTGAAATGTAAGTACATTGATTGTATGCTCCACACTGTCTTGTACCCTTTGCTGTTGATTTGGAAATGTCTTTTCTTGGGTGTTCAAGGAGATATCTAATGTTCTTTTCTAGTTTAAAAACAAATCTTGGTGCCTCCCCTAGTGCTGTAATCATCTCTTTATTCCATTTAAACATGCACCAGTTTCTTGAAAGGATGTTCTTAATCTCCCAAGAGTAAGTATCATAGGGAATAACCATAGAATTTGTGAATACTTTCAAATTTGTTGGAACCTTAGATGTTTTATGTTGATTAACCAGTTGGTCACATCCCAACAAAGGTTTGTACTTCTTACCCTAACCACTCAAAACTTCTTTAGCTGTTCTTTCCAAAAATTCCAAAGGGTATCCCCTTTCAAGGAACAGTTTTGTCAAATTATTGGCTTTACTCTTAAAATTTCCTATCTCAGAGCACATCCTGGCAACTCTGACAAGTTGCCCTTTAAAAATATTCCTTTTTGTGTACTCTGGATGACAACTATTGTACACTAAATAACTATTTGAAAATGTTGATTTCCTAAAAAATTTGGAACTGAATCAACCATTCTCTATATCTTTATAGATTACTACTTCCAATTAATCAATTTTCTTAACAGAGTGGGTATACGTAAACCTTAGAAGAGATGTTGTAGTGTTAATGTAGGATGCAAAAATCTTCTCTAACTGAATCCTAATACTTCCATTATTTTCTGAAATTTATTCCTCAATGACTTGCCAATGAATAACCAGAAAACCTCATTTATGAGAAACAGGCTAAAAATATGAATAAAAAATCTGGACATTCTGTGAAAATGTGTACAGCTGAGAGGTATGAATGGAATAAACTTTCAGGACAGAGCTGACTCTGCTTCCCATGCACATGTTCCAAGCTGACTCTGCTTCCCATGCACAGTGACAAAGCTGACTGTGCTTTCCACCCACACACTGACAGAGCTGACTCTGCTTTCCCTGCACATTTTCATAGCTGACTCTGCTTCTCATACACACGGACAGAGCTGACTCTGCTTCCCATGCACACTGACACAGCTGACTCTGCTTTCCCTGCACATTTTCAGAGCTGACTCTGCTTCTCATGCACAATGACAGAATTGACTCTGCTTCTCACGTACACTGACAGAGCTGACTCTTCTTCCCATGCACAGTGATAGAGCTGACTGTGCTTCCCATGCACAGTGACCGAGCTGACTGTGCTTCCCATGCATAGTGACAGAGCTGACTCTGCTTCCCATGCACAGTGACAGAGTTGATTGCACTTCCCATGCATAGTGACAGAGCTGACTCTGCTTCCCATGCACATTGACAGATATGACTCTGGTTTCCCATGCACATTTTGAAGGACATCATACTGGTCCTTGCACCACTGTTGGGACCTCAGCCATGTCATAACACTTACCAACTTTAGGAATGGACAAGTGTATCTCCTTTGTGTACCTGCGTGTTGTGTGTACCTTTGTGTTGTGTAACCTATAGGACCTGCTGAGATAGGTATATATCCCAGAGATTACCCCATCTATAGAACACGCTCCCCATCCATGTGAAGCAGAGTACTTCCCTAATCCAATTCAAATGCTTGCACAATTGGATGGGAAACCGGAAATTCATCCCTGGTTTGGCACCTATGTCTCTGATGCAAAGAGGTAACCTATAAATGGTTCACCCTCAGGCCCATGCTTCCACTTATCAAGGGTACCAAAACTCTTCAGAGATTTGGGATGCATGGCTAGACTTAAAAAGGCCCTTGTGGGCATTAGCCTAGTAAACACCTATGAACCTATGAACCATACAAGTATTCTACACTGGACACTTGCAGAGGTAGTCTCTGCTGTGTGAATATCTTTAGCAGTGGTGGCATACTCACACAAAACAAAACAGTAGTTGTGAATCATTCATAAAAATGTGATCTCTGATTCACAGAAGCATTATGTGTCTATTTGTAGAACTGTCCATGAGCATTTGGCCATTGGATGTCAGAGCTGTCTCTAACCACCAAACAGTGCTTCTGTCACAGATACAAGTCTGTGAAGTAAAGCAATTCATAGACATTCATGCTACTTGGCTTCATTTGCCTACATGCTCTGCAAAGAAGTATAAAGTTGCAAAATTACTGACTGTGACACCAATTTATATACTAATTCATATATACTGAGAGATCACAGATCCATTTTGGAAATCTAAGCAGCACAGTTTGGAGGAATAGCAGTGCTTTCTAGACTTACAGGCATTTCTGTAGAGATGCAAACCAATCTGCAAGTCTGTAGTTCATTGTATTTGTTTACCATCTTAAGGATTTACACCCGTATATGGGTATATTATTCGTATAAGGTTAGCAATATGAATGCACATACCTGAATGTGTTATGCATGTATGGATCATACTGAAAACAAAGTAACTTGTAACATTGGGGCAACCTGTCCCCGTACATGCATGTTAGTTCTTATGGAGATGATATGATCTATGCATATGGGTATGGTATGCAGTGTTGGGTATTTCAGAGATATACCTATCCATGAGTACTCATTCTACTATAGTACTATGTAGCTATGTGATTCCCCATCTTTCTTTCAGTGTAGGCACTGGAACTAATGTCCTCTCTTATAAATATCTGTAGATTCAAAGAAAGATGCTGGGCCTTTCAGAAAGTGCATGTTTGGCAATGTGTGTGGCAGGTACACCAGCTGTACTTCTTACACTATCTGTCCATCAAACTATATTATGACATGCTTTAATGACTATAGAATGGTACACCTAAGTTACCATTTAAGTAGCTGTAATCCTAACTCTCCCAGCAGTAGTCTATGGCTATATGTCTTCTATTCAAAGATGTAAGCAGGCTGATGCATGTAGAATAGGCTGAACAATTTCAGTGATGTTGCAAATGAAACCCTGCTATGGGAACTGGTGATCTATGGGCAGTCTTTGTTGAGGACAAGGAGTAATGTCCATTCTTTATGGGACCAGTTGTGATAGCAACTTCTAGTCACAGCCCATGTGACTGATAAAGCTGCGCGGTCCACTTTGTCTCTGGTCACCACGGGTACCCCCTAAGTCTGAAGATATGGCCCTACCTGGCCAATGCCAAGTTAATTTTATCTAAGAAAAGAAAGAGCGTCCCAAATATAACTTTACTCCAGCTCTATTTCTTCTTTTAAAAAAGTTTTATCTCCACTCTCCATGGGTGCCGGCTAAGTCTGAAGATACAGACCTACCTGGCCAATGCTACACTAATTTTATCTAAGAAAGAAAGAGCACCCTGCATGTAACTTTAGTCTGGCTTTATTTCTTCTTTTAAAAAGATTTGTCTCCTCTCTCCACGGGTGCCCCTAAGTCTGAAGATACAGCCTTACCTGGCCAATCTAAAATAAAATTTCCAAGACAAGGGTGAGGCTCCTCAGCTACAGCAACAATCCATAAAATCCCAAAAAGCAGAACTGAAAGAGGCAGCCAAAACATGACAATAAGAAGCCGACTGTTTATTTAAAATAAAATAGTAAAAAGCAAGCAAAACCAAAGACTTAAAATTCAGTAAGCGCTTTCACATTCTAATAGAATGCTTCATCAGACTGTTAACTATTGACTTAATTGGTACCCTTTAAAAGCTTTAGCATTTCATTGTCAAGCCAATCATCATTTGGCTCATGAATATTAAATAGAAATGAATAAATTGATTACTGTGATTCATCAAAAACATCTTAAATAGTTCATCAAAGATGCCCTGCATATAACTTTACTCCAGCTCTATTTTTTTCTTTTAAAAAGTTTTGTCTCCGCTCTCCACAGATGACCCCTACGTCTGAAGATACAGTCCTATCTAGCCAATGCCACACTAATTTTATCTAAGAAAGAAAGAGTGCCCTACCAATAACTTTACTCCAGCTCTATTTCTTCTTTTAAAAAAGTTTTGTCTTCACTCTCCACGGGTGCCCCCTAAGTCTGTAGATACAGACCTACCTGGCCAGTGCCATGCTAATTTTATCTAAGAAAGAAAGAGTGTCCTGCATATAACATTACTCCAGCTCTATTTCTTCTTTTTAAAAAGTTTTGTCTCCTTTCTCCATTGGTGCACCCTAATTCTGAAGATATAGCCCTACCTGGCCAATGTCATGCTAATTTTATTTAAGAAAGAAAGAGTGCCCTGCATATAACTTTACTCCAGCTCTATTTCTTCTTTTAAAAAGTTTTGTCTCCCCTCTCCATGGGTGCCCCATAAGTCTGAAGATACAGCCCTACATGGCCAACTCCATGCTAATTTTATATAAGAAAGAAAGAGCGCCCTGCATATAACTTTACTCCAGCTCTATTTCTTCTTTTAAAATGTGTATGTATCTAATGTATAGCATCCAAATGATTTAAAATTAGGCAGCAGTAACTAACCTTGTTTTTTACCGCATTTGTTGCACTTGAATGACTATTGGCAAGCACAGCTTACCGGTTCATATCCTGCCAGCTCTCCTCTATTTAATTTTCCCAGCTAATCAATCCACGTCCATAGAAACTCCATTGCTCTTCAAGTACAGTAGCCTCTCCACTTTACTATGCTTTTTTGAGCATCCAAAGGTGCAAATAAATCCACAAATTGCTGAAAAAGAACAGAAAAAAGATATCTCTCATCCCTGCTTTAGTTTTAAAGCTTATAGATAATTTTTTTGTAGAATCAGGATCTTACTGTTCTCGGCCTAACCCACTCCATTCGCCCTTGCTATGCTCGGGCTCACTCCGCTCCCCTACCCTACTCCCATTCCCACCCAACCCCACTCTCATTGAACTAATACCAAACTAGACCCCACCCACTTCAATCAAGACCTCACACTAGCTCACCTAACTCCACCCACCCCACTTCTACAGCTTTCACACCCCTACTCTCTCCTATTTCATCAATACCATCCTAACACAATGCCTCTACACTCTAAAGTCTTTATCCTTACCATCTCCCTAAGCTCTATCTACTTTTCCACCTTACATACAGTTATACAACTCATATAACTTTCAAACCAACATCCACAACATCCACAACATCCACATATTTTCAGTCCCTCACAAGCCATTCCACAGTAGGATCTATCTTATATACCCCAGACATAATTCTACATGCTAGAGTAAAAGTCCTTCCTCTACATAAACACCAATACACTGACTCCAAACTAAACTATTATCACAAAACTAAAAGACAACTTCTCTCTACAAACCAGGCCACCCATTCTAACTTAATAAAATGTGGTGACATACACCCAAACCCAGGCCCACAATCTGCCCTTCACAACCAACCCAACACCAAAAAATCCCTGAATTTTACTAGCATCAATCTACAAAGCATCAAAAACAAAATCTCCCATTTCCATGCATGGTTACATCAAAACAAACCCTACTTCACTGCCATAACTGAAACCTGGCTTAAACCATATATCAACAGCACTGAATTCCTACCCCCCAACTATACATGCCATACATACGACAGACCACATAGAAAAGTAGAAAAGGTGGAGGCATCACTCTAATATACTCAAGTACTACACCATAGTTCCTTTCAATAAAACTATTCCACAGTTCTCCACAGCAGAACTTTCAGTGTTCTTTCTACAGCTAAATAACTACAAAACCCTCTGTATTATAGTGTTGCACATTCCCCTAGGTAACACTATTCCAATACTAGAAGAAATTCTCACCTGGTCATGCAAAAATATCAAAAATGAAACAATCATACTAGGGGATGTTAACATTGATTGGTTAGATATCACTAACAATAACCCCCAAACTAACATCAACTTATTTGAGTGCACCCAGTTAATCACTGATATTACCAGGCCTAATAGTAAAATGAACCAAGGTTCTATCTTAGATTGGATCCTGGTATCTAATTCCAAAAAGATATCCTCCTCTGGAACTTTATCAAATAGCATTAGTGACCACTTACCAGCCTTCGTTATACGTAAAACTACCTCAGCTACAAATAACCACTAACTAAAACAAACCAGAGACCTATCCCACTTCTCACCAGAAACCCTAAATGAAATTTAACAGCATACCAACTGTGTACCATTAAGAAACATCCCCCTCGATGATGCAGTGGAATCCTTCAATTCAACATTTCTCAAAATCCTAGACAGGGTAGCCCCTCCCCAACTAAAAAGAGTCAAATCTAATCATGCCACATGGCTTACCAAATCCACCAAGCAAATCATGTCTACTAGAGACAAGGTGTGGAAAGCCTGGCAAAAGTTTAATAACCCAGCCGACCTTGCACTATATAAAAAAACTACGTAATCAGGCCAAAAACAGGTCACTAAAAACAAAAAAGAATATTACATACACTTCAGGACCAGCACAGACTAAACCATCAAAATTTCTGGGGACCAATCAATTCCCTAATTTACCCTAGCTTTAACACCAATCCTTGGCCACACTCTGATAAAACACCCACCAATATAGCCTCTCTCTTTAACTCATATTTCATTGAAACCATAGCTAAGATGACCACCACCTTTCCTCCTACAAACACTAACTCACCAAACCAACCACCTACTGTTTTACGACCTTCCTTTCTACCTAATTTTTCTTTATCTCCTGTTCCCACATGCACTATAATTAAACTCCTTCTAAAACTAAATCATTGCACCAATGCTCCTGATAACCTCCCCTCTAAATTCCTAAAAATATCTGCAAGCTCCATCACCTACCCCATTTGTATACTTATTAATAGATCCATTCAAGAATCCCATATCCCAAATATCTGGAAGAAAGCATACATTCTTCATCTCCATAAAGGTGGCAAAAATTAAGACATCTCCAACTTCTGGCCCATCGCTATCCTCTCTCCCATTTCTAAAATATTAGAAAAATGTGTGCACACTCAACTTCTTAACCACTTAGTTAATAACCAACTTCTCACCCCAACTCAACATGGCTTTAGGCCAGGCCATAGCACAAACACAGCTCTCATTTCCTTTTTGGATACTATAAATACAGCACGATACCAATCAAATCATCTCCACTCTTTTTCTTGACCTTTTAAAAGCCTTCAACACCATATCTCACTCTGTTCTGCTCTCTAAACTCAACAACCTAGGTGTCTCCCCTCCAACCCTGAACTGGTTCTCAAACTATCTCTATGACAGATATCAATCAACAAAGTGGCACCAATCTTGTTCTCCCTTCCTCAACATCACTACAGGTGTACCCCAAGGTTCTATACTGGGCCCCCTGTTATTCAATATATTTATAAATGACTTCCATAGCTCCCTCATACATGGCACTGTGATCCAATATGCAGATGACTCTACAATCATCTGCACTGCTAAAACCCCTTCTGAGCTACAACTACTAACAAAACAAGCCTTTATATCCACTGAAAACTGGATGTCAAACAACCACCTTGCTCTCAACCCAGACAAGACAAAACTGATTTTATTCACTCCCCAAAAAACAACCCCCCCCCCAAATAGGACTGAATTCTCTATCTATTCCCTGAAAAATACCACCATTGAAACCCTCTCTAGCACCAAACTGTTAGGAGTTACCATTGACAAAAACCTAACATCTGACCGCCACAGTCTCAACAATATCAAAAATACACATCAGAAACTGTGCACCCTCTACAGGCACTACTATTACCTTAACCATAGTGCAAAAAAGGCTCTAGCCTCAGCCTTTCTGCTTCCATCCCTGCTATATGGTGCCCCTATCCCTACAAATATCCACTCATCCCTCAAAACCAAGCTAGATACATGTTACAATAAGGTCGCCAGATTCGCAATAAATGGTAGATCCTCAACACACCACTGCTCCTCTTTACAGCAACTAAACTGGCTAGAACTACCACTCTATCTCAACTACCTACACTTAACTACTGCACATAAATTAATATGCAAACCCACATCATGACACTCTCTCTGCTCCATGCTGACCTTGTACCAACCAAATAGACCCCTAAGATCAGAAAATAAAACCCTGATCAAAGTAGACAAACCCCAACTCCTGGCCAGTCAAATGTTCTATTACTTTACTGTTTACAAACTCTGGAACTCCCTCCCATCCACAGTGATCTCCATCAGTAGCCCTGCCCTATTTAAAAGGTCTCTTAGACAACATCATTCATCTTGCTGGATATGCCTATGCCAAAAATAACTCTTTCTAGACACTGCTACCCTGACTCTACCCCTCTGCTTTTTTTCTCCTTCTTTCCCATCCTCTTCTTTCTAGCTGGCCAGCACTCTAACCATCCCAGCTGTGCTTACCCCTGTTACCTACCCAATCTTGATACCCACCCTCTCTCTCTATACCTACCTTACTACCACTCCTGAACCTATTCCTCCCTGTCTTTTTTTGCACTGCTATTCTCCTCATCAATCCATTTCCCAGATACTTATTGTTAATACAGTGTTAACTCTGACATCTACATTATACTGTGTTATCTTAAAATCCTGCCTGTTATTGTTACTGTATAGCCTCCTAGCCTTTTAAGTAACTGAAATTGTATTTTCTGTATAATTTGTAAAGTATAGCCTTCTAGCCATTTATGTAACTGAAATTATATTTTCTGTATAATTTGTATGTTGAGCTTTTCTCCCCAGGCCTCCACTGAAAAGGGTACCTGTCAAATCTTCGAACGCTCAAAATTTTGAACGTTACATGGTCGAGACCAAACGTTCAAAATTTTGAGTGCTCGAAGATAGACTTTCAACGGCACCGTATGGTGCAGATAAGGAGAATTTCCCTTTTCTGCACTGAAGTGCGGTCTCAGAGTTGGTATATTTAAGTAGGGGGGGTGTGGGGGTGTAGGGGAGCTTGCCCCTCTGCCTACACTGTTAAAGTGTTTTTTTGTGTGTTTCCTTTTTTTTTTTTTTTTTTATGTTTGAACATCCAAATGTCGAACATTTGGTCTTGACCATGTAATGTTCGACATTTTGGATGTTCGAACATTTAACATAGACCCACTGAAAATGGGATCTCCAAGGCCCAGTAGATTTTCCCGGTAAACAAATGCGATAAATAAATAAAATAAAATAAATAGTCCATGACAGCAATGCTCTTGGTGGGTGAAGCCACATACTACAGCAATGAGTAGGGCTTTAGGCACATCATCTGCAGCATATTCCCAATGTCACCATGTGTAACAGTTGGCCACAGATTTGCAGGTGGCACTAGGCATCAATCAGCAGATGTTCCTAAGTATCATCCAGGCACAATCTGAGGCTACCCAGTCAAACATGGAGCTGATCGTTATGTTGCATGGCATTGTGAGGATGTTGCCCAGTACTAACAGCTGCACTTTGAGGGCAATGGAATCCAGGGAGACAGCAATTCTTGGTCTTATGAGGTCTGTGGTGGTACACCCCACTGCCATATTCACCTCAATCTGAGGAATTGCACGTCCCGCCATCATTGCTTAGCTAGACAGTGTTGTACTAGAGTTCAGCAATACTCTGTGAGTCCCATATGGGCATCATTAGCCATAGCATCCATCAATTCCTGCAACACAGTAAAAGCAAATATGGAGGGAGGGTTATAACATTTGGAGACACATAAGACACATACACACACACACACACACACACACATACACACACAATGTACATACATATCTCTGTCACTATATGTATGTGTGTGTGTGTGTGTGTGTGTGTGTGTGTGTGTGTGTGTGCGTGCGTGCGTGTGTGTGTGTGTGTGTGTGTGTATCTATATCTATCTACCTACCTACATATATATATATATATATATATATATATATATATATATATATATATATATAGATATATATATATATACATATATATATATATATGTGTGTGTGTGTGTGTATATATATATATATATATATATATATATATATATATATATATAAAATCATAAACATTTTCTTTAGCAACTGTGTCTGCATCTATTAACTACATGACTTTGTGTAATATCACCTTCCAAGAGACAATGATACAGCTGAGATGCATGCCATGTATGTGAGTTATATAAACTGCATCTGTGCTGTGGGGACAAAATGGCAGTAATCTGATGTGAATCTCATGCTACCTGGCAGTTCGTTGAATGGTAGCTTTCCTGTTTACACACGTCTGCAACTTTGGGCTGCCTGGGACCTTTATCACTACTTGGGTGCAGTCTATAGTACCAAGTACCTCATAAAGGAAAGCAGTGTCACAGACACCACGGATCACAGAAGATCCCTGTGGTGTGCTAGGAAACCAAATATACTTATCCACATGAAGAAAAATTATATAAAAGAACTTGTTCACTATCCTACAGGCAGAAATCTAATAAATATCTAACTTGTAATCTGCTGGTATCTGAAAGTTCCTTGTAGGAGAGTGGAAAGAGCTACACACACTTTGGTCTCCTAATGTAAAAGGGAGTCCATGTCGAGTCCACATGTGGGAGATATGTTAACCAAATCATCAAGCTCTGCATAATATCCCATTCTACAAACATCTATTTAATAATCACCTGGTCACTAAAGTTGTGGACCTTTACATCCCCTCTTCCTACCTTTCCATTTGTATCATTTTCCTTGCTGGCTGGTGGTTTCTGAAATGTGTGGAAAGATGCTGTGGTGAAGGCTAGTACATAATGACTTATGACTGTTGTTACAATCTTATGTGTTTTTGATGTCTGGAACCACATTTTGCTCTTTTATTATCTGCAGTACATTGCTGTGTAATTTCCTACATTAATGACTACTACTTGCATCTATGTTTACATTGCTTACATTTGAATGTCATGATTGTTTCATTTTTCTGCCCATCTTCATTTGCAAGTCATTATGCAGCTATGAGCATAGCACTATGAATTGCCACTGGCAGATGTGTGGCCTTTACCATGCAATTACACGTAATGTGATTTGACTATGAATCCCAACCTGAGACAGTGTTTTTTTTTTTTCATTGCTTTATTTAAATCTTCTTGACTACAAGTGCAGCCAGTTTTCTGGACTACTGAAGGAGAAAATTTGCCAAAAATGGTAGAACATTTTACACCATGCAGTTCACAGTATTAGACATATTCAGATTCTTATCAAAGGAAGCCATCATGAAATTCAACCACATCAGCCAATGCTGATGGGAGATTAAGAATGTCCCTCACTAAATAGATTTTCCCCAAAATTCTAAGGAGAAAATTTGCAGTCATCCATCCAGTCATCCAGTTTGGTTTTACAGGCTGGTATGGAATTACCGTAGCCTGTTCCAGAAATGGGAATATATTGGATTATGTACCTGGCCTGACATCTAGTGGTGTTAATATGGCTTTGTGTCTCTGCAGCAGGTGTTAGCTTTTCAATTAGTTCTTATCTAGAGACATCCAAAGAGTACTGGGCTGCACATACCAGTGAAGGCTAAAACAGAGATCACTACTCAGGAGTCTGTATTATTCTAAAAAGAAAGACAGGGCTTTTAGTCTGTCACAGCAGCTAAGGGTACAGAGACCTGATATATTTTTGTTGAGAAAATGTTGAGGCATCTTGAGACGGTTTGTATGCTTAGATGACATTTTATTCAATGAGCGGCCTAATAAGGGAGCAATTAAGTAAGACTATAACTTCTTTGTATCTTGAATAGGTATCATAACTCTCAAACCAACCTCTTAGAAGAAGAAATCTGGACAAAGCTATAAATAAAAGTGCGACAAAGACCCGAAAAGAGGGATCATTTTTAAACATTGCTCTTACAAACTTAAAAATTTATAGAATAACAGGTTTTGTATTAGCATGCATTTTCTGAAGGGTATGAAGTATAAAACTCAAATGTCTGTCATTATTTTGCAAATTCAGTCTTTAATTATTTGCCACTAATTTGCCAGAAAACCACAATTTTATGAAAAACAGAACAAAAATTTTCTGCAAAAATCTGTACAGTTGAGGGGTATGGTAGGTATCCTGAAGAATAAGTTGTTCAAGATAGAAAGATTTTCTAACTGAACAGAGACATGATGATCAAAAGAAAATATATTATTAACATAGGAACCCAAGCTCTTGATGGCTATGTCAGATTTTAGTGTAACTTTATCTGTATGGTATGTGGTGCTCATGCTAGATCTACCAAAGGAAAATCTGCTACTTTGCTTTGCGTTGAGGATGCACCTATTATTTACACACCCATTATTTGCTTGGATTAGCCTTTGCTGGAGAATTTGAGTTTCATATATATACAACTGGTGCTTTTCTACAAGTAATTTCTGTCATCACTTATAAGAAAGCCATGTGAAGACATAATTTAAGTCAAGATGTATGTGCACAAAGTACTTTGTAATTCATAGATTAATAAGGCAAAGGGTGTCTGTTGTTACCATACTTTTATTTTATTATACTTATCTAATCTGCATATCACACTCATGTACATTGAAACACAAGTCAGCAAATAATGCTAATCATAAAAAGTGGAGGCAGTTTGTTATGCACAGCAGAGGGATAGTGCCCTGGCTATAAACCACACAACCTGGGACTGGCCAATAGTCATGCTATTGGTATAGTAAAAGCTGACAGGAGTTGGGAGGAAAATGAAGGAGCTAAGCCTACTCTCCCCTGCCAGGGGAGAACAGGAAGGGTGTGTATCCAATAATGAGGGCTCCATTAGAAGTCAGTAGAGACTGGGGAGCCATGTGAGGATCTGAGTACTGCGCAAGTCCATTTACTATCAGGAAACATCGAAGGAAAAAAGATTCTAAGTATAATAGAACATTTCACATGCAAGCCTTCACCTGCCCTCACATTCAAGGTGGCAAAGTATCTACAGATTTAAAGTACATCCAAAAGTGAGCAGCAGTCACAACCAAATCCCTAATCATACCCAACCCGATAGATGCCGTAGAACATGCAGAGAGAAAATGATATTGCAAAGGGAAAACAAAAATCACATTCCATTGTGAATGCAATGACATATCTCCCAGTGTGCTTGGCCCTTGGCCTAGGGAGATAAATGGGCCTTTGGGCTGTCTGTAGAGAAGCTTGGGGGAGGCTCCTTAGTTAGAGAAGACTGGAGAAGGAAGAAGCATAAAAATTGTTGGCATATTGATAGCAATCATGGGTAATAAAAACAAATGTCCATTCCATGATGCCTGTGTTGAAGATCATTGGTGAGACATTGCAGGGGTCACAAAATCCTGAGTAAAACCAGTGGACAAACATTTTTCTAAAATATCAAACATTTCATAGTCAGATGCCAAGAAAAAGGGTTGAGAGAATGCTACTAATAATTAAGGAATACTTCAATGGTCAGCTTACCCCATGCTCACCAAACATAACTGATCATGACCCCAAATGGCTTAAGTATGAATGTCTAATAGGTGATATTCTAAAACTCAGGGTACACCTGCTGTTTCAGTCACTAAAAATTTCACTGCCATATGTTAGTGTAATTATTATTTCCATAATATCTAACCTACAAATCAAAAATTAAATTTTTATAGTGGTGTTACACTGCTAGTGGAATACTAATTTACTGCAAAATCCCCTGGGTTTCCCTATGAGGATATCTTTCTGTAGTCTGTTTAATGCACCTACCAGATCAAACCCAGAGTTGAAGAAACACTTTGAATAGCACTCAATTTTATGCAGATAGATACCATTCCAAATAGATTGGAAGTACTTGTTTTCAATAAATCTTTTACCACATCTACCAAATCAAAACTTTTTCCAAGAATCATTTCATACTACAACCTGGCATTAATTCATTTTATATAGACTGAAACTGTATAATTCAACCAGACAGATAATGGTAGGTATTGTTCTATGAGAGTAGAAACATAATTTTCATTAAGGATATTACTATACCTATCAGCTCAAATACAAATTCCACTAGTCATGTCATACTGGATGGGATCTGTACCAATTACTCTGTAAGATGTCATTCCACGTGGGAAGAGACATTGGTATTTAGTGAGCACCACGGCCTATCAACCATGTTCTCAGCTATGACACAAACACAGGGAAGATTCAGTAAAAGAAGCAGAGTTAATTTTGTTGTATTTGTCATCTCAGTAAACACAGTAGATGAAAGGCCATGTGTTTATGTAAATAGTGCTCCAGTATTACAAAACTGCATGTGCTATGTTTTTAGATTTGGATTTTTGTGGGACCAGGAGGTGAGGGAAAGGTGAGTTTTACTTTTGTTTTCCAATGTCCACTTTTTCCATTTCCTTCAATTTTATGTGAGATCAGAGTTGATGTATGGTGGGGGTGCAGCTTCCATTCCCATGGGGGGAAGCTTCCCCCAGAAACAACTTGTCTTGCGCAATGCTTTAATGTTTTGTAGGTTTAGATGCTTTTGTGTTGATAACCACATGCTGATTAAATGACAAATCATAATACATCCATTATTAGTACTGGATGAACTGCTGTACAACTTTGCCAGCTCTGCCTGCACCTGTCATTCCAGGGCTTCACATATTGGCTAAAGCCTTTGCTACCCCATAGTGCCCTTCTTTAGGCAGAGTCCAGGATCTTCCAACCTAAAGAGCACAACAAATAAAGCACCATACAATATCAATGTGGTGCTACTCAGCACCTGGAATCTCAATAACAAATTGGCTGACCTTGAAGCCCCCCTGCATGCACTGCATTGTAGGTTTAGATGTTTTTGTGTTGATAACCACATGCTGATTAAATGACAAATCATAATAAATCCATTATTAGTACGGGATGAACTGCTGTACAGCTTTGCCAGCTCTGCTGGCACCTGTCATTCCAGGGCTTCACGTATTGGCTAAAGCCTTTGCTGCCCCATAGTGCCTTTCTTTAGGCAGAGTCCAGGATCTTTCAACCTAAAGAGCACAACAAATAAAGCACTATACAATATCAATGTGGTGCTACTCAGCACATGGAATCTCAGTAACAAACTGGCTGACCTTGAAGCCCTCCTACATTCATATTTGCATTATTGCCGAAACCTGGTTTAAAAGTGCAGAAAGCACACACTTTATACCAGGTTTTGTGCCTATTATTTTGACCCACTGGAACTATGAGTATCTATATTTGTTAAAGACAACATTAACTTAAAGTAGATTTCTAGAGACCCACAAACTCGATAAATTTAGTGAGATTCAACTCATTCTAAATAAATCAACTATCAGATGATAGCATGTTCCGGGATCCACTTAATGACCTCTATAAATCATGTCCATTTGTAAAATGCATAGGATGAACTTCAAGTACAAAAAAACTCACTCCATCATCCTGGATGACATTAACTACCTGTCAATAGACTGGTAGACCTGTACGTAAAATGTAGGTTTTACTTAAAAATTACCCGGTTTCATGAACAAGAATTCCCTGGATAAAATAGTCAAATATGACACTGAGGGCAAAATTACCTTGATCTGGTACTTACAAATACAGCATCTATATGAGCTGTCCAACTGTATACCCTTCCCCAGTCATGTCTGACCACACATTGGTTACCTTCTCTTTCAAAATCCCTAAACCAGCTGATGCCAATATCACAACGTTATACAATTCTCTGATGAATTTGCAAAGTTGAAGTATAACTGTAAGTCCCAATATGTATATGCAAATAAATTCAATGCTCACTCAGAAACCTGTATGAAATTGTCAGTCTCTACAAAACTAAACAAAAGGGGAAGTCACCAAACTGCTGGTCCACATTAATAAACAAACAATAATATAAAAGGAAAAAAATTCATTAGGGTAAATAGTAAAACTAAAGACCCACAAATTAAGTTCAACATCAAAAGGTTATCCAAGGTATTGAAAACAATAGTGTCAGGAAAATTTATCCTTACCATGAACTTAGGTTGGCATCGGAAGCTGAGGATAATTATGAACTATTACCCAAATGTGCTCTGAACTTATTCCTAATGGAACTACCAACTGTGTTGCAGTGGATATTAAAGATATATTAGCAAACAAATTCAGTGTGCATTTCTCCCCAGACAGATCTATACAAAACCCTCACATAGCTAAGGCTCTCAGAACCCGTATCATCACAGAGCAATGCTTGTTAAAGATACTCTCCAAAACAAAAAAAAAATCCTTATTGGACTAGATTACTTATCACACTGCCTCCTGCACAACACTAGACATGCAACTGCAACTATTCATCCTGCGCTTATCCTCTGGTTTTGTTCCCAAAGTTTTGTGCACAACAGTTGTGATGTCACTTCACAATGGTTGCCTCACCACTGACACTGAACATTATAGACCTATCTACTTATGGATTCATGCTAGGATCCTGAAATTCAACACATATTTTTCTGATCTCCAAATCAAAAATTATTAACTCTAGTTCATCAAGTTTGCAGATGACCATAAACTGAGATCTATACTCTAATCCCCTTTTGATATACAGAAAGTACACAGCAAATGTATGCATATTAATAGCTTTTGCTCTGAAAAGAGACAAAGTAAATGGTAAAAATGCAAAATAAGTATTTGCTGAACAAGCCCTTCATCCATCTTACAGTATAGAAAACACCTCACTTTAAAATGAAGATTTGAGAGACCTTGGAACATGGGTAGATAATTCACTTTCCTTTGGTCATCATGTTGCAACAGTGGTTTTAAAATCCTTCTAGTTGGTAGAACTGATTGTAAAGGGTATACCTTTAAATAAAATAAGTCTTTATCAATCTATATTCTGCACTAATGAGTCCCATCAGTGAACACAATCCCACCCTTCTGATTTATCTTACTAAGCATAAGTAACAATTGGAGAGACCCTAATAGTTTCTGGTAAAAAAGATCATAGACCTAAAGGACCTGAGTTACCAAGAGTAACTGGTGTTCATTTAGACTCCTTAAGGGTCTACTGTGTCATGGCTTCCAGGCCATTAGGGATCTAGGAGGAGTAAGACCTCTTAATTCTCCACAAATCAAACAGTTCAGCTAGCACTAAAACCAGATATCAGAAACTGCTTCAGCAAATAGACAAAGCACAGTTTTGAGACAGATTTGCTACATGTTACATAGGATGGCGCAGTGGGGCAATGGTAGCATTGTTGCCTCATAGCAAGAGGTTCTTTGGTTTGATCCTCATCTGGAGTGCCTTCTGTGTGGAGTGTGCATGCCCTCCCTGAGCTTCTGTGGGTTTCCACTGGGTGGTCCAGTTTCCTCCCATGTTACAAAAGCATGCATCTAGAGTGTTTTTATCCAGGCCGCTGCTAAAAATTGGCTTTGTTCCAAGTCAGACTTTCCCAGTAGACAAATGTTAAATAAATAAATTACTACCCCTTCTCCAAAATAAGCTTCATCTCTACATCAAGCAAAGTTGCAGACTATCTTCCTTTAAGAAAGCATTAGACAATTGGATGGGTATTCATAAATTAATTGCAGTATGACTGAACTATGCCTCCTTGAAAAATGAGGTAATGTTCTGGTGTGGGTACTGGCAAGGCATTAATGGCCATAAATAGCATTTGTCTTATACAAATTTTGCTATGATTCCAACAAAAAGATCCCTATCCAAAAACATCTTTGCATATATTGATGAGCAGTCCAAACTGAAGTCTTTACTTTTTTAGTAAAAACTGCATATTTTCATGTTTGTACTCTAAAAAAAAAGAAAATAAATGGTTTAGCTGCATCAGACCCCCCCAAAAAAAAGTATAATCATATCAGATTAGCCTACTGTTAAATAATCTAAAAGTACAAAGTACATGCATAACAACAGAAGGAAAAAAGAACATACTTCCCCATCTTAGTTTGTTTTCTCCTTTTCAACTGAGAATGGTATAAACATTTTTCTGCTACATTTTCATCTTCAATCCCCTTTTTTCCAATTTTCTACATGGGGTTGGAGTGTTGTGTCAACTGTCACCATCTATCTCTCTATTCAATGAGACTTTCCCTTCCTCAAAACTCATGCCTGACTGTCGCTGGTCTTCTCTCACACAGTTCTTCCATATCTTTGCTGGATGCCATTTTTTTCCTCTTGCCTTCTTCCTGTCTGTCCCAAATCTTCTTCACCATATTGTCTTCTGCTTTTTTGCACATGTGCCTGAACTACTGCAGTCTGTTCTCTTTGATCTATTCTGCAATTGGAGCTACTTTGGCTTCTGCTCATATGTCCTCATTACTGTCTGTCTCACAGTGTGCACCCCTCCACCTGTCTCAAGCACTTCATCTCCATCACCTCTAGCTTCCTTAACTTCTCTCTGACTTCACTGCCAAGGTTTTCATGTCATACAGTAGTACTGGTTGCACCACTGTTTTGTACACCTTACTTTTCAGCTTCTTTGACATTCTTCTGTCATATACTACCCCTGACACTTTGTGCCAGTTGGCTGCAGCCCTTCCGATTCTAACTTTGACCTCCTCATTCAGACTTCCCTTCTCATCAAACACCCTTCCCAGATACTTGAAGCTGTTAACCTGTTCCAATATTTTCCATTCAATCTCAGTTCTCAACTTTGTCTAAACTGTACCATTTGCTGTCATTACAACTGTCTAATCTGTGTTCAGTTTCATTCCATGTGCCTTCAGTTTGTATTCCATTCCATTATCCTTTGCTGAAGTTCTTGCTCAGAGTCTGCCTGTAATGTCACATTGTTTGCATACAGCAGCTTTGTTGATCTGTCCCCTCCTACCTGTTTGCTAATGTAGTTCATCACCAGTATGAACAGCAGTGGTTTCAGAGCTGAACCCTGGTGCACACTCATTCTCACTGAGAACCCCTCTGTGAGACTAGACACTGTTTATACTTGAGTAAGTAGATCCTTGTACATAGATTGCATTAATTCTACCAATTTTTCTGGGGCTTCTAACCACCATAGGACTGTTCAAATCAGCTTTCTTGGGACCTTGTCATATGCCTTCTCCAAGTCTAGGGATGTCTGATTGGACTGTTTCCTCATCACTAGCTTCTTCTCAACAATCTGCTTACTGCAGACATTGGGTCAGTTGTGTTACTTCCTGGTCTGAATCTGAGCTACTCATTTCCTATCTAACTTTCCACTACTCTGTATATTCGTTTATCATTCACTCTCTCCAGAACTTTCATGCAATGTGACAGGAGTTTGATACCTCTGCAGTACCCACAGTTGTGAATGTCCCCTTTGATCTTGAACTCTGGCACTAGTATGCTTACTCTACAGTCATCTGGGATACACATTTCTCTCCACACTGCTATGAGTACCTTCAGGAGCCATTTATCCCCTGTCTCACCCAGCATCATTATCATATTTGCTGTGACCTCATCTGAGCCTGCTTCTTTCCCGATTTCATTTTCCGTAGTGCTGTTTGTATTTCTTCTATGGTGAGATCCTCTTCTCTCATTGTTGGCATTGTCTGGTGATGCTGGAAGTACTTCTTCCATATGCCTTTAATGTGCTGGGGACTGGTGAACAGGTTGTTACTGGTGGGTCTATATTATAACATCGAAGTCTAAAAACATTGTATGTTATAATATCTACCCCATTCAATTGAAACACCAGAAAACCGAACAGTCAGAATAGCAAATTTTTTCCCAGGGAAAAAATTTGCTGTTCTGATAAACATACACACAACTCAAGCACACCAAAATAAATAATCCACACACATACACTTCATGAAACCCTACACTAAACCAGACATACTCCACTAGCTACCCATTTACCTTAACCCAACCCTAACCCTAAGGTCCCTAACTATCGCACACTCACCTTACCCACTCCCTAACCCTAACTCACCTACCCCACCCTAACCCTCATGTCCACACAATCGCACATTTACCTGACCCACGCCCTAACCCTAACTCACTTAACCTGCTCCTAACCCTAAATTCTGTCACTACTGCACACTCATCTCACCTGTGGCCTAACCCTAAAGTCCCTAACTACCGCACATGCACCTTAACCTAGTCCGTTCACTCACTTACCTTAACCCAGTCTGTAACCATCACACCACACTTACCTGAACCCAATCCATAACCTCTGTTCACTCACTTCCCTAAACCCGGTCCGTAACCATCGCACCACACTGCTGTAAATAGCAAAGCCACAGACCACTGAAATCTTACCCTAGGTAAAATTTCGATGTTCCGAGGCTTCGCTATTCTCAGCCTTCACACTAAAGTTTTCGATATTATAACATTCAAAGTTTTTGAACTTCAATGTTATAATGTAGACCCATTGCTGGCATCGCTTATGAAGGGTGTTTGACTATCTTCTTTATCTTTTTGTCTTTGCCTTGCAACCTGATATAGTTTCTTTGTCCCATCTGATGAGCCACTTTCCAAAAGTTAGTACAGTGCCTCTGATGCCTTCTTCTTTGCTATTTCAACTTCTTTCTTCACTTCTTTATTAGCCAGCCAGTAATCCTTCCTAGCCTGGTCCACCTTTTCTACCTACCACTTTTTCCTGCACACTTTCTTCCTTTTGATGACTTTCTAGACTTCTGCATTCCAGGAATTGTTCTGCTACATTGAGTGTTTATTGGGCCTTCTCAAATTAAAGAAAAAAACTAATAACATCCAATTTGCAAGATCCTGCAAAATATACAATACAGGAGGGCTGTTACATCTCTTGCAAGGCCTAAGAATAGAATATTATTTGTCAATTTCCCTTGAAGTTAGAGAGACTATTTCAGAGCACCCATCCAAGTACCACTGAGTACTGTGATCTGCATTTTGTGTGTGTGTGTGTGTGTGTGTGTGTGTGTGTGTGTGTGTGTGTGTGTGTGTGTGTGTGTGTGTGTGTGTGTGTCTGCAGTCCAGGTGGAGTTGGAAGTTTAGGAAGAGGGTCCAACCAACCCCCTAGGTATTTGAATGAAGAGACATTTCAATAGTGTCATTAAGGTGATCAATGATTTTTAGAGACCTGGAGATAGAAATGAGATTTTCCTAGTTCCAAAAAGAATTGTTTTTGTTTTAGAGGAATTTTGTATTTACTGAAGTTCAATTTCAAGAAAAGAGACAGAGTGGCTGGAGCAGAATTGAACCATATCATCAGCAAAGCAGGAGATGAAGATGGGATAAGTAAAAATGAAGTTTGTTAATATAGATAAAAAGAGGAGGGGGTGACATAATAGATCCATGAGGGACACCTTTCTGCAGAGGGACTGATATAGAGCTTGATGAATTGAAATTAACTAAGAAGTGGCAGTTGTAAATTGGTATTTTTTGTACCAGAGTAGTGTGTCATTACTAATGCCTATTTCAGTAAGTTCTAGGAGAACTGAGAGGTCAGCAAGATCAAAGACTCTGGAGAGGTCAATAAATATTGTTCCAGTAATTAGGCATTTCTCATTCGAAGAAGAATGTTGTTGCTGAGTGTCCAGATAAATGTGGATATACTGCAACCAGACCAAAATTCATGCCCCTTTTGAGAGAAAGAGTAATGTCGGTTGATGTACTGAGTGAATTGTAAATAAAATAATCTTTCTAGAATCTTTCATAAAGTAAGGAAAGTAGAAATAGGCTAAAAGTCTAATGGATTGGAGGAACTGAGTTTCTTAGGGAGACATATTAGAATGGCATTCTTCCAGATATTGGGCATAGTATTAAGTGTAATACACAGGCTGTAGATGTGTTTCACTGAGATAATAATGTTGCCTTTACAGTGCTAAACCATGGGTGAAGGATGTCAGTACCAGGGGGGCTTTAAAATTGAATCTGTTCAAGCAGACGGTAGATGCCCTTGGATCTGATAGTTCTGCAGTAGAATGTAGGAATGCATTGAGAGGAGGTGTGAGTGTGAGATTCAGTTAGGAATTGGCTAGAGAAAGGTCTTGGAAGGTTGCTGAAATGAGAAAGGAAACCAGAGGCAGATAGTTGAGAGCATATGGAATTCATGGATGGAAGACTTTTTCATCCTGTAAGATGGATGACCTCTTTCCAGAACTTTGTGGATGATTTTATTAGTGAGATTTAGTATGATTTTCTAAAGTCAGTTTTATGACTATGTATAGCTTGCATGTCAAGGTTGAGTAGCTGGGTGTAGTGCTGTCTGTTTAATGTAGTAAGAAGTGCTTTCCAAGAATGCCATACATTGTCTCTAAGCTGTAGAAGAGCATTAAGCTCATAGACTAAACAGTTGTTAATTTTAGGCTTGTATATTCATTGGATTACTGTGAAGCAGGAGTTTTGCAAGTCAGTCAATATACAGGTGAGCAATTCTGCAGCAGTGTTAGGGACAGATGAGCTCAAAACAGCTGACCAGTAAATTAAGGAGAAGATGTATTTAAGTTTATTAATGATGTTCTGTAATTTATTACAGAAATATATGATCTTTTTGGGAATGTTTACATATGCATGATGGATATGAAAACTAAAAGAGCAGTGACTACTGAAATATGGTGGATGGATGTTAATGTCTGAGATAAGAGAAGGTTTGTTAGTTAATAAGAGATCTAGGAGGGAGTGGTGAGAAGTACTGACGTTGAGTCGAATAGGCTGAGATATGAACTTGGTGAGGTTGAACACTGAACAATATTCAGATCATTGGAAATGGGTGTTATCTGGTTGAAGTCTCCAAGCATTATGATATTTTTTGTGGAAGAAGTTATTTCTTTTAGTAGGTTATATAGTTTTGAGATTGGAGAGGGAGGTTATAGATATGCTACAGTGAGATGTAATATGGTATTCTGGTGGGAAAGAATGGATACAAGTAGCCAGTGAAAATAATTATTTGTGTTAGTGATTCCTTGAGCAAGTAAATATACATTCAAGTGTGACTTGAACAGAAAGAGAGTCCTACATCCTTGTCATATGCCTGGTCTGGTGTCATAAAAAGTAGTTGCAATCAGGGAAAAAAATTATTTAAAGAAGAATGGATATCCTTAGTCAATGATTTTGTGATAGTAACTAGGTCAGGCTTCTATAAAAAATGAAAGCATTAATCTGATCATTTTTTTTCTTGTACTTTGTGCGCATTAGGATACTGGAGAGTGGGAGATGGAGATGAGTTAGCTTTGATATTACCTCTATGAAGCAGGAATTAGATTGGTGAAAGTTTTTACAGACATTTTGATAAGTGCAGGAGTAGAGTACTAAATGATAAATGAGAATATATATATATATATATATATATATATATATATATATATATATATATATATATAGCTGGGTCTACTATACATGATAGAAATTTCATAAAGCCGAAACCCATATGGCCGAGACCATATGTTCTACTTTTGAACTCTCGAACATGCAAAAAAAAATCCTACCTACATGTTGCTAGTAGGGGGCAAGCACCCCTGCACCCTCCACACCCCCCCGCTTTTTAAATATACCAAATTCGAGATCACACTACAGTACGGTAAATGGAAATGTTCCCATTCCGCCCTATAGGGAGCTGTCTGTTCAGAACGTTTGAACTTCCAAAAGTTGATCATATGGTCTTAGCCATACGAACGTCTGCCTTTTGGAAGTTTGATCATCTGTAGGGGACCCATGTGTGTGTATGTATATATATATATATATATATATATATATATATATATATATATATATATATATATATATATACATATATGTATATATGTATGGGATCTGTACAGATGCTAGACTGCATCTTTCACCGAATCCCAATTTGGTGAGCATACTTGTGCGAAAGTGCTGTAGTGTGACCTCGGAGTGAGAATATTAAAGTAGGGGGGGTGTGGGGGGTGCAGTCCCCCACATCGGGAGGTGCAGGGGGGCTTGGCCCCCTGCATTCAAGTAGATTTTGGGTTTTTTTTGGCATACTTTAATGAAAGCCCTTTTTCGATGAAAGCGCTTTCGTTAAAGTGTGTTCGGTGGTAATGGATTTGGGCTTTTGATCTTTCGATCAAAAATACTAGATCCATATATATATATATATATATATATATATATATATATATATATATATATATGTGTGTGTGTGTGTGTGTGTGTGTGTGTGTGTGTGTGTGTGTGTGTTTGTGTATGTATATATAGATGTGTGTGTCTGTGTGTGTGTGTGTGTGTGTGTGTGTGTGTGTGTGTGTGTGTGTGTGTGTGTGTGTGTGTGTGTGTGTGTGTGTGTGTTTGTGTGTGAGTGTGTGTGTGTGTGTGTGTGTGTGTGTGTGTGTGTGTGTGTGTGTGTGTTTGTAGGAGGAGGAGTATTTAACTGAAGGAGTTGGAGTAATAAGTGTGGCAGGATATGCTAATGGGGAGAGATGGAGGATATGTATAGGTTGCTTAACTTGTAATGAAGAGAATATAGTATAGTGCAGTACTTTTATATGTAACTTTGGGAGCGCTTGAGAGTGTAAATTATATGTTAAATATTGTTTAGTGGGATAGTAGTGGGTGTTAGCAAGTGGTGCAATAGCATTGCATCTTGAAGTTGAAAATAATACAAAGCTAGATAGGAGGAATGTTAAAAGGCTGCCTGAGCGTGAGAGTGGAAACTGGAATTTGTGTTTTTTTTTTTGGGGGGGGGGTGTTTTGCTTGAAGAAATGGGCATGGAAAGGAGGAAATAAATATTTTGACCACTGAGTTATGAATCTGTTGTGTATTTAAACATTGATAAAGTCGGAGTTGCATTAGGTGAAAATTTTGCTCAGAAATTTCACATACAAATATTGACAGTGTGACATTGTCAAATAATTAGGTCTTACAATGTTCAAGAAGAAAGTATGCAGCTGTTCAGAAGATGTTGTAGATATTTATAGAAGCTGCCATCAAAGTTTTGTGATTGTGAGATGCCAGAGATATTCAGGACTCCAGACTTTCTTTACCTGACACTTGGGTTGTGACTCCAAAATCAGATTCAGCAACTACTATAAGGGCTTTAAGTGATCTAGTTAAAGAAAAAAAAATATCTAAATCTGCAAAAGAACTGATTTCCTCATTAACCAGCAAGGATTACTATTCCAGATATGGAGACTTATTAAAATATCTATTCAGTGACTGTCTCACATTTTTAGTAGCTAATGTGCATTTAACCTAGTTGTTCATTATGTTTTGTATTGTTACATGACCAAAATATGGTGACTAGTTAACTCTGAATCAAATGTATAATCTGTGTAATAGTACATATATGTACTATAGCCCAAGGGGGTATATCTTCTTTTCTCATTTTAAAATAATGGAAATGCAGTGCACCTTTAAGAAGTAAAATTATATCGGTAAGAGAGTCATGTGAAAAAAAAAAACATTTAGGACAGTTATGAATAAACAATTGAGCTAGCAGCATATCTGTCTTATGTCTTGCATTGCTAAGACTGCATGCTTATTGTGTCACCTGAGTGCACCTCTATCAGAAGATGAGGCTAAAGGACTTAACACATATTACCTTTGTATATTTTGGAACACAACTGAAAGCTATAGCATGTACAACAAGGACAAAACTAGATCTAGCTTTACGTATTGTTATTATAATCATAAAACACAAATACATAAATACATAATTCCTGCTTAGCTTTTATTTGCTAATATAACCCTGTGCTCATGTTTACTGTATTTACATAAGGATGACTAAGGTATTTGTTTAAATAATTTATATGTGCAATATTTTTTATATATTACTATTATAGTCAGCTCATCCAAGGTATTTCATACCTCTTTTTGTATTCTCTACTGTTTCTCTTCCCCTTCTTATCTCTTGCACAAATACCCATTTATTGTTCAGCACTGTAAGCTTTCAATTAAAGTCACTACAATTTGTATGGTTGGGTAACTTCTAATGCATATTTTTTTACACTTTAAATTACTTAGCATGTTTTGCATTTTCATAAATCCAAATTGCTTGTCAGAAGTGCTTGATTATGGAGCATATTCTAAAATGAACCTAAGTTGTCAACTGTCTGCTTTACGTAGATTAAAATGAATCATTTCACATGCTAAAATATAGTTCACTAAAAGGAAGAGGCTAAATGAAAATAAGCTATAAACATTTGGTTTCCAAAATGCATTTTAACAGGAAATTAGGAAATATAAACCTGCAGGTTTAATCCAACCTGCAAAAGCAGGCATCCTTTCAGATATACACTCAAGAAGAGCAGATGTGGCAGAAAATGAAAGCACTGGCTCGGGCTCCTATTCTCATCTTGTAGAAGCGATTCATACTGTTCTAGACTTGTTACCAGAAAATGTAACAATCAGTCTGATGTTGTCAATTTTCATTCTATCCTCAACCAAAGGACTTGAATCTGATTCCTTGGATCTGACTCGTCCATTTCAATAGGTAGTGGTAACAAAAAACCTCTTGGGCTTCTCCTTTACCCACAATGCACCATTCCTAAGTACCTCAGAACTTGTTTGCTGCTGCTCATGTTAGATGTGGTGGCAAGTTGCTGTCAAGCAAATAAGTGAAATTAAAAAAAAATGTTTTCATTTAAATATTGCTAAATAGTACTTTAAAGTTATCTCCATTTCTCTTTGCAAGCTTTAGCCTCTATCCCTTACCCAACAACTACTTTATTTTCAATTTTCTCTCACTTTTATTCCTTCCTCTTCTTTCCATATGAAAGTAACTTTGAATACTATTGTTAGTATTCTACTTTTTCACTTCATGTACTCTTTTCTTATCATTGCTGGCATTGCTTTTTTGTTTTCCCTTGGCTCTCTAAAACAAAGCTTCTATTGTTAAATTTTTTCTTTCTTCGCTTGTTGATTTCTGTAGTGATAAAATGGTAGAGAAAGAAAAAAACTGGCTTCTAAAAGTATGGGAAATGTGGCTGCAGAATGCCATATTAAGACTCCCCTACACTTGTAAAAACAACAGCAAAGCAGCAAAATAACAGCAGCAAATACAACGAAAAACAAAGACCAGGAACCCAATGAATAAAATGCATTCCTTTTTGATGTCTCGGCATAGACTGCCTTCTTGGAGTACACAATTACTTCACATCACACACTTGTTTTATATACGCTACTAAATAGGCAATTAAACAATAAAAATCGTCAATTAATTCATTCATTGAGTACCTGGTCTTTGTTTTTCATTGTATTTGCTCCCATACACTTGTGTTTGTTTGGGACCCCTTTATCTCTCGGAGGATTGTCCAATTTGCAATGTGTTCAACCATGATGCTGTGGTTGCACACAAAAACAAATTAATTCTTAAATGTTTACTGCCTTTGGCTTTCACTATGACACTATTTGGAGCTACTTCTCTAGATAAAGAAAAAACGGGCAAGTCAGAATCTTCAATCCCTTCCTCTTCTTCCTGAAAAACTTCTAAAAAAGTGAAGAGGAGGCCTGTCTTAGTTCCAACTTCTCCATCGGATCTGACAATTAAGAGACCCAGATTTTCAGATCTGACTACTTTGGATCTGAAGATCAAGATACGACACCCTATGGATCCATTTACTTCTTCGAATCTGACTTCAGATAAGAAAAATGATTCCTCAGATCTGACAGTCTTGGATCCAACACCAAAATCAAAGAACTTGACTACAAGCCTACCTGGTTTACCCAGGACCAAATATTCACCATCATTGGACCTGGTTTCATTCAGAATTCCTTCTCCCTTTCTGAAGATGCAAAAATCACCATCTGTTAGGTCAACTTGTTCCTCTAATAATTTGACCAAAGAAGACATGGAGAGATTGGTGAGAAAAATTCTCTGGGTGAAGAGTATGTCAGGGGTTTCCTTGGCTCCTACCCCTTCAGGTCAGGAGTTCTAGACATATAAAACCCCTCTTTTACATTCTCCTATGACTTCCTTTGAAGCTTCAAAGTTCTTGGATCTGAGCTGCTCCGCTCCATCTGCATTCGATCCGAAGATACCCCTATCCTTGGATCCAATGTTTGCTCTGAGTTCTTTGGTTCAGTCAGAGCTGCTGGAGACCTCTTACTGCAGTAGTTGCCTTGTTGGTTCCAAGGTGTTAGAGTTGTCTCCAAAGTTTTTGAAGCTACCTCTGCACTTGGGACTTCGGCTTGGATTAGCTCAACTTTGGCTTCTGCCTTAGGGGATTATCCTTGGAGTATGAAGGGATTGAGATCCAGAGGCTTGCCCTCTCAGTTCCTGAGTGTTGTCCCTCTCAAGAGAGATCAGCCTTTGAGGTTTTGAAGAGATCCATGTCTGCTTCAACAGCTCAAATGGTTCTTACCCCTTCACCAACCAATCTTGTCATCTCTGCGTACAGTCTCAACCTTTTTCTCCACAGGGACAGTGAGTACCAAACCCCCAGGCTTCCCAGCAGACTATTCTCACTTCTTTGATATCTCCCCAGAGCATCCCAGTGAGGAGGTCCCTAAGAAGATGTTGTTCAAGAGGAAGCACTGGGAGTCCCTGGAGAAATCTGTCACTGAAGACGCAGACGTTGATGAGGGCAAAGGGTCCTCCAGGTTACGTCCTGACAATGTCTCCTTTGGAGACATCCTAGAAATTCTAAAACAGAGAGGTGGCTGAAAGCCCAGAAATCATTTGTCTGAGGAGTCCATGTACCTGGAGGCTTTTGATACTCACCTGTCTACTTCCTGAGTAACTCCACCTGCTAATCATCTCATTGAATTGATCTCTTGGTGGGCATGGTAGGCCTCCAACACCATTGAACCAATCCCTTAGAGACTGGACAAAATTATTGCTGCTCCTGAAGATGAACAATTTTGGACTAAAGGTGTGCCTGTGGATGCCATGGTTGTAGCAGCAGGCATGAAAAAGAACCAGCTGAGGAAAGTTCCTTTATCCATCCCCCAACAAGGAGTCTCAGGCAATGGATATGTTTGGGAAATGTGTCTATGCTTCAGCAACCTTCTCCTTATGGTCCATGAACTACTTGGCACATTTCACTAGGTTACAGAGGGATCTTATTAAAGAGCTTTCAGATAACCTCTCAGGACCCATTTTTGGGGAAGTACTGGCCTCTGTTACTTCTCAGTTGGCTGCCTTTCAGTCTATTTCTAACTCTTCCATGAGGGTCATTTCTCATGCAGCCAAAGGAATGAGTAGAACAGTGGGTTCAGGCATTTTCATGAGGAGACACACCTGGATACACTTGTGTGACTTTGCAAAGCCTTTCAAGTCTACATTTGTTAATGCTCATTTTGATGGCACATCCTTATTTGGCCTTAAGTTAAAAGACACAATTGTCCAGGTTTGAGAAAGATGAGAAGACTCTGTCTCCCATGTGTGTACATTTCTCTACTCCTCAGCGAATCTTCTCCAGGAATTAGCAAGGTAGTGGAAAAATGTGGTTCAGAAAATCCCAAGGATATTTTCAAGACACATTTGGAAGTAGTTCCCCAAGGGGCAGAGGGAGGTCACCAATAGTAGACACCAACTTTACAATAGAGAAGGCTTACAATACCAAGGGTTCAGAGAAACTTTCCTTGACAGACATTTTCAGCGCTCCTGAATGGAAGCCCAACTGCCCTCCTCTGGAGGCAATAAGGGGTCAACTGTCCCTTTACCGGAGATCCTGGGTAGAAATAATATCAGACACTTGGGTGCAGAGGATCATTTCCAGAGGATATTTTATACCATTTTCTCTTCCTCCTCACCATTGGAGGAAAATCCCTGATGTTCCACCCAGTCAGAGGGAACAAGCAGCTGTTCAGGTACAAAAGCTGCTAGAAAAACATGTAATCCAAGAGGTCCCACCAGACCAGAGAGAATTTGAAACTTATTCAAGATTCTTTTTAGTACCAAAGAAAACAGGGAACTAGAGACCAATCTTGGATCTCAGCAACTTGGACAAGTCTGCTCAATGCAACAAGTTCCAGATGGTCACAGTTCAGTCCATTCTTATGTTTTTGGAAAAGGATGACTGGATGTGTTTGATAGACCTTCAGGATGCATTTTATCCCAAAAAAGATGAACAAGTTATCCAGGAGGTACTTACACTTCCAGCTGGGAGACATTCATTATCAGTTCAGAGTTCTATCCTTTGGTATCACCCACAAGGTGTTTACCAAGTGCATGGCAGTAGTAGCAGCTCACTTAAGAATGCATGGATTCCAGGTGTTTCCATATCTAGATGACTGGCTCATTTCTGCCTCGACCAGGCATCAACTATTTAAATCAAGACACTATGTTCTCTCGGCATGTTCACATCTAGGGATATCCATAAACTATGAAAAATCCTATCTAGAGCCCTCTCACAGCTTAAACGTTATAGGAGCAATTCTCAACCCAAAAGAATCAATAGCTTCAATCCCTCCTCAAGAGTGGAAATAATCAGATTGCATGTCACAACAATAATCTGCAGTAATAAGATCTCAACACAACTGATTCTTCAGACTTAGGGGTTCATGGCAGTAACAATAACGCTAGTCCCGCTGGCCAGATTTCACATAAGAATTCTGCAGTGGCTGCTATCAGCACAATGGTCTATCCTTCACCAACCAATGTCAGCTCAGATAAAGATCACCAATATATGCAAAAAAGATCTCGGATTGTGGATTCAATCAGATCAAATTCTACAAGGTCATCCATTTATTCTCCCCCAGCCCAAGGCCACAGTGACCATGGACACTTTCCAGCTAGGGTGTGGGGGGGGAGACATTTTCTGGGGAAAACAGTCCAGGGCACTTGGCCTCCCACAGATGCCAGTTTGCATACCAATGTCTTAGAGATGAGAGCAGTGCTCTTAACATTGCAGGCTTTCCAAGATGCTCTCCCCTTGGGGATGACTGCAATTCAAATAGACATGTTAGAGGTCTGGTACATCAACAAATAAGGGGGAACTTTATCCTGCCCCTTACATCAAGAAGCTCTCAGAGTGAGGCAATGGGTGATCTCATCCAATCACTTTCTCATAGCAATGTATATTCTGGGGAAGTCCAATGTGATAGCAGACAAATTGAGTAGATGCATTCTTATTCCTCATGAATGGTTCCTCAATCAAAATATGAGGGAAAGGATATTCCATCAATGGGGTCAGCCTTGTTGCAATCTTTTTGCCTCTTCCCTAAGCAACAAGTGCAGCAGCTACTTCACCCTGAACCCCCTCCCCCACATGAGGAGTCATTGAGGGGTGCTCTTCTTCACAATTGGCCCCCAGTCTTCTTTATGCCTTTCCCCTGACTGACTCCATTAATCCCAAAATTTCTATAGAAAGCAACCAGTTTAAAGAGCCAAGTAATCTTCATTGCATCAGACTGGCCTTGACAGATTTTGTTTCCCCTTCCTTTGGACTCATTTACTTACCAACTGTGGATTCTGGATCCAACTCCAGACTTCCTATCTCACCTGACAGGCATGATTTACCCAGATATACTCAATCTCAGGCTGATTGCCTGGTTTCTCCAATTCCATTAATCGCTATACAACCTATGCTGTCATCGCTATTCTGACATACTCCTTTCTTCTCATAAGCCATCTACACGTAAGCTATATTCCAGTAAATGGAAAATATTAATTCACTGGGCACTCCAAAATAACACTGACACCTTCTCAGCTACTATTCATGATATTCTTAATTTTTAGCCCAACTTTTCAAAGAAAGGTCGTCTTCTTTGACAAAGTCCAATTAGTAGCAATATCCAGTTTTCACATTGGTTTCTAAGGGTCTTCAGTTGCTTTAAATAAACTCTGCAAAACCTTTCCGAGAGGAACTCTTCTTTTAAAGCCTCCTTATAAAGACACTACTCTCCCTTGGGACCTAAATTTGGTGCTGCATGTTATCATACAACCCCCTCCCCCCTTTTGAACCAGCAGCTAAGTGTGAGCTCAAGTTCCTTTCTTGAAAAACTATTTTCTTGGTAGCCATAACTTCTGCAAGAAAATAATTTCAGAGATTCAAGCCTTGTCTTCCCAACCACCACATTTCATTTTAAACAAAGACAGAGTATCTCTGCATACTAATCCATCTTTTTTACCAAAGGTGGTATCACAGACAAATATCAATCAGTCCATTAATTTACCAGTATTTTTTTCCAAAATTTGGGAGCAAAAGTGAATACTTGCTACATTTATTAGATATTCACAGACAATTGCATTTTTACCTTTATAGAACCAAGGATATCAGGAAAAGTGACCACTTATTTGTTTCCTTCTCAGATATTAAATTGGGTAAACTAGTCACCAAAGTAACCTTGGCCAGATGGCTCACCAATTGTATTTCCTTCATTTATAACCAATTGGGTTTTGCCTTACTAAAACCTTTATGAGCCCATTCAACTAGAGCAATGACAACTTATCTGTCTTCCAGTTTAGAGTGTTTATGGATGACATTTGTGGAGCAGTGACTTGGGCTACTCCCCATACCTTTGTTTCTCGTTACAAATTGGATCTGGTCTCCAGGGGTAGAACATCATTCGATTCAATGGTATTGAGGAACATCCTTCCTTGAGTACATCCAGGATCTAAAGTAGCTGGGGATTCTGTCCCAAAAGTTGAGAATAGAATGAAAATTGACAATATCAAATAAAGAAGTTATATTCTCACCATAACGTTCCATCTGTGTTGTCCATTTTCATTCTTCCTCAACTCCCCACCCACCAGACCCCACCTTTGAACTCCTAGAAGAGTGAGTGTTCTTAGGTTAGTACTTTCCTTGTACTGAGCTCCAGATATAGTCTCTCTGAATCTTTCTGATATTTTCTTTTACTTCTATTAGCAAACAATATCTGAAGTACTTAGGAAGGGTGCGTTATAGGTAAGGGAGAAGCTCAAGAGATTTTTGGTTACCACAAGCTATTATAACAGCTGAGTTGGATCCGAGGGATCTGATCCGAACCCATAGGTTGAGGAAGAATGAAAATGGACAACACAAATGAAAGGTTATGGTGAGTAAATAACTTCTTTTTTCAGAATGTTATAAGACTATGGAGAGTTCCAAGATATCTCCTGAAGATTTTCTAAAGACCATATTATCAAAGACTTTCATTTTTGAAACAAGATCATTAGAGTAAAACAAAATTTACATTAGACTGATGATACATCAGAAAATATTATTGAACATCAAGTGACTCTACAGTACTATCCCATATGTGGTCAAAAATGTGGATGCATATACAGGCATGCATATTTCTTAAAAGAAATGGGCATGTAAAGTCATACACATAAACAACAAAGATCATCCTGCTTAATAATATTACATTAAAAGGAAAGGGACATAAATTTAAATAAACAGACATCATATAACATACCAGTTACAGCAAGCATGGATGAAAGAGGAAGCCAGTGCATGAAAACTGCAGTGATGACATGTTCGGAAATATATTGGCGTTATGAGAGTTGTATAATTAGGAGATATGTACTAATGTTACATTACTGGAACTCGACTAGAGTCATTTTTGTGTATGGTAGTATATCAGATTCACAACAGAACATGGATGTCCACTAGACTGAGACTCAAGATACTATAATTTAGTTATCAAAAATGAAAAATATTCTAAACAAAAATAGTCAGCTACACAAATACCATAACAGCCCCACTAGATCGAGACTCAACATGGTGTAATTTAGTTATCAACAAATGGAAAATATTCTAAACAATAATAGTTCCCTACACAAATACTATACAAATGCATTTTTGTTGTGCGGTCTGCCCCTTGTACTCCCAATGTATAAAATCTCCAAAGATACATAATCTCAACAGAGAGAGAGAGAGAAAACAATATTAAAATAGTAATACACATTTTGTCTCCTTTCTCCAAGTAGTCTGACCTTGGAGACTACATGAAATGCAACAGTCAGTAATTCCACAGCCAAGGCAATGAAGCATCAACATCACATGCTTTCCTTAAAGCTACAAGACCCTTTAATAGTTGACAAAATAAAATACAATACTTTATTTTACCAGTAACTATGCATTTCATTTCTCAGAACAAGCAAAATGTGTTTAACATCAGGGTATTAAGGGCATCATGCTATGTTTGATAGACAAAGCGATCATTACAATAAAGCAGGGGGTTGTGAAGATAGAAACCTGGAAATTAATCCAGCCAAGTCCGACTTACATGGTGTACTCAGCAAGCCGATCAAATTCCTTTTGCTTCCCTGTAAAAGAAATGGTTACAATATGACTATAGGGCTCAAAAATGGAGAATGCGTATATGTCAGAAAAGACAAAACTAATCAGTGTTTAAATTTGGTTACAGTAAGTCCAGGCATAAATGAATCTAAATAAGCCAAGAAAAGAATGGCCATACTAGTTTCATTTAAATCCTCAGTAACCTACATAAAACCAGATTAAGTGTATCCTAGGTTACTTCCTGAATATGAAGTGTCTGTCGTTATATTTCTATTTTGAAAGGTTAATGTGGCTGATTATGGGAAAAGGAAACAAGAGCCTTAATTTTTCAAGACAGATTTTATAAGTCAGAAAGGTTACATAAAAATGATTCCCTTAAGAAACATTTATTGTTTTATCACAATCTGACTTGACAGCTTTAAACTGAACATATGTACAGACATATTAGTGCCATCTGCTGTACTGTCACTATTCAGAAAAAGACATCAACATCACAGCCTGCAGGTACTGCTGACTTTGTAGCAGCAAGTTATGAATCCACTCTTATAGCGTAAATAGCAAAACCTACTACATCTGGATTGCTATATTTATACATTTTCATTCACACTTTATTTTGATAACTAAATAGTCATTACCACAATATAAAAAATAAAAGTCATTATCTGTTTCATACTGTAAAATGTTTTCATAAGGTTAGAGGAAAATTTATTTCAGAAATTCAGCTCTTCACCTGAAACAAATTTTATTCTTTAAATATATAGTACATTAATATTAATGAAAATAGAATATATTACCTAAATGGCATATCATCCCAGTGCAATGGCATTTTGCATAAATCATTAGCTGTAAATTCAAGGTAATTATAGTATAGGAACATAAGGGATAGTAGAAATGTTATTGTAGGTCTGTAATGTAAATGATGCGGTTAAATTAAGCTCACACGGTAAAATCATCATCTTACATGGCACATGCACATCTTGCAAAACTATGTTCTATAGAAAGCAATACAGCATAAGTCAGCTTTTACTGTGACTGAGTTTCATAGACTCCCTTTATGGCAGGATTTTCTAAACCGTACAAGACAATATAATATGAAGAAGCAGGACATGATTTAAATCTCAAGAACTTGTAGGCACACAAGCTTTCGTATGCTATGTCTCTACCACGTCCATTTGCCATGCCCATTAGAAGACTGAATTTTCACAGCTAGGCTTCCTTCTTCCTCCGTTTGTATTCTCCATTTTTAAATTAGATCCTCTGGCTAATATTACTTACAGTTTATTGGCAATGACAAAACACAGTAACATGTAAGTCAGTTAAAAATAATGGATTAAACTTAACAAAGATTACTGTAATGAGTTGATGCCAAATTCAGTAAATTAAAAATTGAATGCAATCACCTTCCTAACACTGTTGTAAAATTAACTTATTTTGAAGAAGCAGAGTAAACACTTATGGGATGAAAATGATTTTTGAATGAGACAAGATATTACATTAGGGGTGTACTCCAAGATGAAGGATAGTTTGGATTTGGGTAGAAGTTCTTAATCCATTTTAGTTTTCATCTGTAAGTACATCCAAAGATAAGTGACTACTAGTAGTTATCATCTGAAAAAAATGTAGGAGATGGAAATTTAGGCTCCTTTCTCTTGCTCACCACAGACTCATAATGTACTTTTTGTTGTTGTTTTTTGTCTCTAGTGTGCGATCTATGAATACTTCTCGTGTTACATAAGAATGGCAGAGTTAAAGGAATTTGAAGCCCAAATTAGAGCAGCCTTGATGGATAACAAATGCCTCATACTTTTCAAATGACTGTCCATATTAACTTTAGAATAGGAAGCTGCTTGTTCTCAATAGGCAGATTACATTAATGACATTGAATCTGAGGATAAAATGCTTATATCTAATGTGAAAACAGTTTAGGGAATGGTCACTTCCAATACTTTAGTCTGAAATAAGAAGAAAAAAGACCCCAGATTCAGCAAGCAGCCATGCAGGAATAAGTTATTCCTGCACGGCAGGGACTGCTCCTGTGCAGCATGGCAGCATGCCATGCATATGTATGAAGGTGCTCTGCTGTGCTGTAAAACGGACACGGTTCTGTGTACGAGCACAGGGGGTGTGTCTGTGAGGAGAGCTCTCACAATACACATGTCCCCTGCATTCCATAAATGCCATTCAGCAATTTAAAATGAGCGAGGACACTCATAACACCCCCAACCCATCAAGGTAAGAAATCTGGACAAAGGCATAAGAGACAATCGTCCCTACCAAGGCAAAAGTTGATAGAATAACAGGTTCAGGATAAGCACATAGCGCACACCTCCCAATCCATCAGAGTAAGGAATGTGGACAAAGCCATAAAGGACGATCGTCCTTACAAAGCAGAAAGTTGATAGAGTAACAGGTTCAGCATTAGCATGGATATTCTGAAGTGTACAAATAAAAAAAACACAACAAATAAATTATTTTTTTATATATGCAATAAAGTTTAAGCATAGCTGCATGGGTTTGCTCATTGCTTAGCTACGCTTAGCCCAGCTGCAACGGCACGATGAGTTAAAAAGCAATAGACACCCAGCATAAGCATAAGTGCAATAGCGTAGCAGTTAGAGCATACACTTTACATGTAGTCATTCATGCCTTGAGCCTCACTAAAGCCATTCCCATTTTGTATGTGTAAATATTACAATTTTACTTTTTTGCATATTTATGTAAGATGTAACTGATTTTGCTCAACCAGAGTAGTGTATTAGGCCCAGATGTGAGGTGTCAGTGTAATAAAGTAGTGAAACCCCCATATAAACACAAGTGCCCCATACAGTATAGTCACACAAGAATAAATTAATCACAGCACATTGGTGGATGCCAGGGAAGGTAAATAAATTTATATTATGTAATGAATGATGAATCAATCTCATACAGGTGGTAGACCAATATAATAAAACATAAGCAATGCTAAGCATTGCACAGCTATGTTGACCGGGTGTAAGCATTCTGCACATATGAATAATAAGCAATAAATAGCCCAGCTAAGTGGGATTTAGCACTGGTAAGGAATGCTGAACCTGCCCCTTTAAGCACTGTCAACCTTAGCTAAGCAGGTTTTCCCATAGCTTAGCTTAGCCCAGCATTTTTAAAACTATCCAATCATGGCAAAGGGTGGGAAATTGGCTGTATTTAAACCCCGCAGGTGGGAATACAGCTCATAACTGGTTGTAGCTCTCCACTGTAGGCAGTATGGCAGGTGCTGGAGAGGGCATGCACTTTCGGGCGCAGCACTGGGGCATACAGGAGTTCAAGGTCATGGAAGGACTTCTGGTAAAAAAAAAACATGACATGAGACTGCTGTAGGACCTGTACCAGGGCTCCAAATATAAAGTGGAAGCCTGGGAAAGTCTCGCCCATTGCCACTGGTATCCCTCAGACTGGTGAGCATGTCCAGCACCACTATGCCAACTTGAAACGGAGGAATAGGGAGCTCTTGAAACAGTGTGTCCAAGAAGCAAGAGACAGGGGAGATGTCCCAGCAGTGTGTAAGTATTCATAGCAATAATTGTTTACCAAAGTCCAGCCTGTGTATGTGATGGATAGGTATGCATAAATGTTTCTCTATTTTCATCACAGCTGCAGCTGAACCAAGAAGCCCATGCTAATGGGTTGCAAAGGCTGCTTTGTGAGGCTGGTGAATAACAATCCTGCTTGTAGTAGTCATACCAAATAAATATAAATGAGTAAAATGTCACCTGGCACTAAAAAATATGTATGGTTTGTACTGAATAAACCAGACAGTATGACAGTAATAGTCCCATATAGGTCATATTTAAATAAAAGTGTAACTGCCTGGCAATAAAGATCTAAATCCTGGACTGGTTGCGTTTACTCTGGTATTGTATGGCCTCACATGTTGCATTCACCAAGATCTGATATGTGAATAGTACTGTTGTGTCAACTGTTTCTCACACTGTGCTACATAAAAAATATGTCTAGGAATGTCTGTATAAGAATGTTGTAATTACAAGGTCAGATTGTACAACCAACAGAGACTTAGACAGAAAACACTGAAGGAAGAGGCAGCACTTTCTAAATAGCTAATTTTGAAGAAACACAAATTGTTGTGTTTTTAGCACACTCAGCCATAGTTCGAATCCCGGGAGTGGTAGTAAGCTGTATGCATAGGACTTTAACTAGGAATCTGGGAATATGTGCAGAAACAGTCAGGTAATGTTAACAAACATTCCCCCCACAGGTCTACCAGGTAAGAGAAGTAGAATGTAGCTATAAGACAGTTGAAATATACACTGTGTACAAACATACCACTGCCCAAACCAAGGCCATAGGGTATTGTAATAATACCTGTAGAGTAATGATTAGAGCAATAATCATTAAAGTTGTGGTACTGCAATGATATACAAGTTGTTAATTGACATCTCTCTCTTCCCCCACCATATCTGCAACAATAATCTAAACACACAAGTCAATGGGTATATTTTACACCAAACATACTGTTGGGACATATGTCCTACTGTTCAACAAATACTGAAATGTGTTTCTAATAATATTCCATGTTGAATTACTATCATTGGTGGCCTGTTACTATCAATGTAACCTGCATGCTGTTGTAATGGCCACTGTGGTTCCATATATGCATGTGTTCTGTTTGCTAAGCAACTGTTCCATATCTGTTGTTTTGGGTTAATGGGAATATCTACGCATGCTGTTATAACTAATGCTGGATTGTGTTGACCATTACTAACCCACATATGTTCTAAAACTGTAACACCATAGCACATTTGGGAAGGCCGGTCCCAGCAGACCCACCTCTCCCACCTCATCTGGCCATGGCACTGGGCCCCAGCATGTCTGGGACTCACCCTGGGACCTCCTTGTCCACTGGTCCTGCACTTCCTTTGGGTGGAACCACCTCAGCAGATAGGGCTCATCCCCCTGGGGGTGGGCGCTGACAGGATACTGTCACTCAAAGCCAGGTCCGAGGTTTGGTGAGTAGCGAGCTCCAAAAGGAGTTTGGAGATCTGCTACACCAGCTTGAGGACCACGTGGCACAATTAGAGGGTAAGCCTGCCCCTCATGCTCAGCCCCCAGCACAGCCACTTTCAGGGCCATGAAGGTGCAGTGGTGACTGGTCATGGGTGGGGACCTCAGTCATACTGTGTCCATTTAGGGGCTCATAGTATTCCGATTTCCAAACACCCCTCCCCGTCCAAGGTGTTTACCCCCACATGTGTCATATACTGCTCCTGTATGCTGTCTTGTTTGTCTTCCTACCCAACCTACCTCCCCAAATATACCTACTATCCTTCCCCAACATCCCACTCTCACCTTACAAAAAGGGCAATCTGTTCCCAAAAAAAAAAATTTTGAGCCATACATAGCTGTCCATTTCCACGTGTCCACTGGGCACATGTAATCTGGTCTAATTGGCCTCACAACACATTATTGTTGCCCTTACCCCTCTCTCAGTGGTTTGAGTGTACAAATATACCTCCAAATTTGGTATATATGCACAGCTGTTGCTTTAGAAGAAATAGACAGCTATGGACCTTCCCTATACCCATCCTGCACATCCCTGGCTACTTTCCCTATTTTCTTTCCCTCTGCATGCCCCCTTTTTCACCACATTCTTATCATCCATTTTTTTCGTTTCTTTTAAATAAATTAGCATGGGGGTAAGTGGGAGTAAGCACTTTTAAGCAGTAGTAAGTGGAATTAAGCCTGTTTCCGTAGCGCTAAGCAATGCCTACACAAATTAAGCACTTTTCAGGCTGTCTATAAGCATATTTAACCAGACGTTAGCATTGCTTACCACTGCACAAACCCGCTTACAATTGTTTAAAAGTGCCTTAATCACTCTGTATCCAACAGCCCTTGTTCTGCTCAGCAACAAAATAATCAGCCCTTGCAAATGTCAAACCCAGGACCCTGCACACGATAGCCACCGCAAGTTACTACTAAGTCATCTGAACTGTAAGATGTTGGGTTGATTTCTCTAACATATCTTGCAGAACAGTCAGTCTACCATAGGGAATGTACAATGTAGAAGCACTAAACATTCTAATGATAACATACACACACACACACACACACACACACACACACACACATGTATAAATATATAAATACTTATAGATATATATATAAAGATAGTAATTATAAAGGGTGCACAGAATATCAAACAGCCATTATTCCTACAGTTGCCACCTTTTTAAATGGCCAGTGTCTGATTCTTTCCTACAAATGAGAATTATTGGATGAAACATATAGCTAAACATAATGCAAAGGACATGACACCACACAGTTGGCATACATGTACATGTTTATTTGTGTACAATTTCAGTTGCTTAGGCCATTTCTTATAGCATTTAGGTGTTTGAAATACATAATAACTGATTAATGCAACTCTCAAAGAAAACATATGATACAGTAATCTGCAAAAAATTACACACTTTCCTGTCTAGGCCAAAGCCTTCAAGTAGTACAACAGTACAAAACACACCTACCTTGAAGACAAGAATCAATCAACACTTAATTACAGATGTAATTCAACATCCTCCAATTACACTCTGTAGTCAACCCCCCTAGTGGGAAAAGTATCGATTGTCACAATGTAAATGTATCCATTACATAACAATGCTTAACTTAAAATGTCACTATCAAACTGACAAACAGAACTGTTTACAAGACTGTAAGCTGTAGCTCACCACTGTTCCCATGGTGAAATGTATGAAACTGTACAGTTATATACCTTTATGTTTTTTATTACTGATATTCCTCAATGGTGTAACCGCCTAGGTTAAAAAGATTTAATAGCCCTCCCTCATAAAATGTCTTACAAGGGCATATAACAGTGTTGTCTATGCACTGACCTCCAGACTGTATAGAGTCACACATATTTTGTCCAGCTGTAGCCCTCACATATATGGACCTTACTTGTGTGGGAGTCCACAACATCACTGGAATGATAGCAGGAATAACAGCACTAAATAATGATAGACCACACCTATCAACCTCTTACTGCATGACATCTGGACAAAGCCTGATATATAAGTGGAGGACAGAGGCTGAAACACAGGGCCATATTTAAAATATTGCTGTGTGACACCCATGCCCTGGCACAGCAATTAAGGAGCCTCAATCCTCACCACTAACACCAGCGAGGGCGTATCATATGAGAGGAAAGGATAACAGGTACACACAGTAAAGTGCAATTTCCCTTAAGAGTACACAGAGATCACAGTCAGTCCAGGGCTGGTCACTCCCTTGCTCCCCACATCCCCAAAAAGACTCCCCACTGGCAAAGCTATAGGGTCCAGTTCTCAGCTTAGCTGGCAAGGTAAAACCTCCAGTACCCTATCTGTCCAACCAGTGATTCATGTCCCTGCCCAAGTAGCTGACACACACACAAACTTTGAGATAAGTATTTATACAACTTCACAGAAACTCCTGGGAAAGGCTGACAAAGATTATCCAGCTGTGCCCCTATACCCAGACTATATGGTAGTAATTCCTGCCACCACCAGCTAATAATTATCAGCTACCCAAAGGCCCTTGAAAGGGTTCCAATTATTACTGTGCAATATTATTATCCAATGGTAAGTGTGACTAAGTCTTCAGGGCTTATTACAGGATCATGTATACGCATGCAATGTACTCTAGAGCTTAATTATCTCTACATAAACCAGCCACAGTTGAAAATGGTTTAAAAATATTTAATAATAAATACTAAAAACACAAGATGATACTACTACACCACAGTGCTATTCAAGAGTTCAGAGATCACACAGAAACTTAAAATAATTCATTAGTACAGTTCTGACATAACAGAAAAACACTTAGTCTAATCTTTTTCTAATTCCTAGCTATTGCTACAAGAAAACATACTTCTAAAATAACTTACTTACATAGAGCATAAGCAGTGCTGAGTTTGATGTCCAAGATCAAAATGCTTACAGTCTCTCTCTGAGCAATAGTTTTTAAAATCGCTAACAAACATTTCTGCTGGGCCCTCCCATCATGTTTTTGACACTTAGGTTTCCCAGTATACACATTACATCATTTTGACACTTTCCTGGTTCCCATGCCACACAGAAATGGCATTTATATTATTTTACACTTATAGCAATAAAGGACATTCCACATGTAAATGTTGGTCATTAACTTTAGCCTTAAAACAATAGAAAGAATATGCTATTCCAGACATAATGACTGCGAGCTCTGGATATCAAAAGAATATACAAGACATGATTTTAATTTCAAAAAACAGATGTGAAATGCTTGACTTAGTTTTCCTTACAGCAGATGGCAATGTTGCTACAATCTTTAAGTTCAACATTTTACAGCATTTTTCTTTCATTTAAGAAACAAGCCTGTATTTTACATTTGTATTTACAAATGCCAGAATTATGTATCAAATTCTATTTGGCTAGGCTGGCAGCCTTCACCCATCTCTACCCAATCTTCACATCTCTCCCCGCTGGAGAACTCAAGATAGTTTTTCAAGTGACCCTTGAGAAATGCCGCTTGAGAGGATTAGGTCTATATGAATGTACCTCACCCCATTCCCTGTCTTGAGGAGCCATCTGCATTGGCATTGCTACTCCCACTGCAGTGCTGCACTGACATATCATATGCTTGCAACCCCAGGCTCCATCTTAGCAACTTGACATTTTATTGGCTGGCTCTGTTTAACCATGTCAGAGGGTTGTGATCTGTCATTTCAGTGAATTTTCTTCCATACAGATAAGGCTGAAGTTTCTGCAATGCCCACACAATGGCTAGACATTCCTTTTCTACTGCTGCATAGCATTCCTCCCTGGGATTGAGCCTACAACTGAGATAAACCACTGGTTGCTCTTCCCCTCTGAAGAAATCTAAGTGCAACCCCCACCCCATGGTTTGAAGAATCCATTTGCACAACAAATTCTTTGCTGTAATCTGGACTGGCTAACACAGGGGATCCTCCCAAAGCTTCTTTAAGCTTCTAGAATGCCTCATCACATGCTGAGGGTCCATACTAACTTATCTGACCTGTTCCTCCTTGTCAGGTCTGTGAGGGGAGCAGCTATGGTACTATACTGGGGATGAACTTTCTGCATTACTCTGCTGTCCCTAAGAATGCCCTCACCTGCTTTTTGGTAACAGGTTCAGGCCATGCCTGAATGGCTTCCACTTTGGCAGGTTCTGGCCTTATCTTACCACTCCCACTCTATGTCCTAGGTATGAGACCTACAGCATACCCACCTGAATTTTGCTCAGCTTAATGGTCAACCCTGCCCTCTGTAGTCTGCCCAGCACCTCCCTGACATGCTGAAGGTGCTCTGGCCAGAAATGACTGTAGATGACAATATCATCCTGGTAAGCAAGGTCAAACCCTCCAGCTCCTACGAGGATATGATCTACCAGCCTCTGGAAAGCTGCTGGGGCATTCTTCATCCCGAAGGGCATCTTTGTGAACTTGTACAAGCCAAAAGGAGTCACAAAGGCTGACTTCTCTCTAGCACTGGGAGTCAAAGGCACCTGCCAGTAACCCTTGGTAAGATCAGTGGTTGTAAGATACTTAGTCCCACCCAGCTGCTCTAGGGTCTCATCTGTCCTAGGCATGGGGTGAGCATCCAACTCTGTGTGACTATTTCATTTCCTATAATCCACACAGAACCTGGTGCTGCCATCCTTCTTTGGCAGCAACACCACTGGGGAGACCCAGGGACTGTTGGACTCTTGAATCACCCCTAGTTCCATCATCTCCTGTACCTCTTCCCACAGAGTCTGTCTGACTCACTCAGGCACCCTATAAGGGGCCTGCCTAATTGGCCTTTGGGGTCCTGTATCCACCTGGTGCTGCACTAGGTGGGTGCACCCTTTTTTCCCAATGAACATGTCCCTAAATTCTTGCAACACTGATCAGATTTCTCGAACCTGGGTAAGAGATAGCTGCTGGGACATTGCTACCCCTTCCACTGAGGTGTCAGCCTGAGCCCCCATGAGGAGATCAGTCCCCAGATCTCCCTCAGACTCCTCCAGCAATCCACTGCAAATGCTCAGCACAAGGGCCTCCCTATCATGGTAAGGTTTCATCATGTTAACATGGTATAGTTTGTGCCCTTGCCATCTGCCTAGCAGTTCCACCATCTAGTTAACATCACTTACCTTTCTTACCACCTTGTTGGGACTCTCCCAAGCTGCTTGCAGCTTGCTGTGTCTGACAGTAATGAGAACCATTACCTGCTACCCCACAGCATACTCTCTAGCTTGAGCATTCCTGTCATATCACACCTTTTCCTGTTGTTGGGCTTCTGCCAGGTTCTTCTGGGCCAAGTCCATGAGTTCTCTGAGCCTTGTCCTAAGGTTTAGGACATATGCCACAACAGACTCCTTGTAAGACTCACACTCACTTTCCTACTCATCTCAAATTAAATCTAGAGGTCCCCTTACCCTATGCCCATACAGCAACTCAAAGGGTGAAAAACCTATGGATTCCTGGGGAACCTCTCTGAAAGCAAAGTGATGGGACAAATATTTGTCCCACTCCCTGTTAAACTGATCTGCAAATGCCCATAGCATGGACTTGATTGTAGAGTTTACCCTCTCAACAAGACCATTAATCTGGGGATGGTAGGGGGTGGTCTTCATGTGCTTCACCCTACAGGATTTCCACAGACAAGCCAGTAGGTCTGAAATGAAATTGACACCTCGGTCAGTCAGTATTTCATTTGGGAAACCTACCCTGCTGAAAATCTCTAACAAAGCATTTGCCACCTTCTCTGCCTCAATGGAGGACAAAGCCAGTGCCTCAGTGTATCGTGTAGCATAATCCACTACCATTAGGATATACTTTTTCCCTGTGGAACTTGGGGTACTCAGAGGACCCACAATATCCATAGCTATCCCCTGAAATGGCTCCTCAGTCACAGGAAAATGAATCAATGGAGCTCTTACCCTGTCTCTTGCCTTGCCTACCATTTGGCACTGCTCACAGGTCCTGCAGTACCCTGTTACATCTCTGGAAATTCCAGGCCAATAGACGTTCTGCATAATATGCCTCTTTGTATGTTTTATGCCCATATGACCTGCAAAGGGAATATTATGGGCTATGGCTAGAAGCACCAGATGGTAAGCTGTAGGCACTACCAACTGCTGTACTCTCTCTCCTTCTAGCCCTCTCTCAGGGGTCCACTCTCTGTATAGTAACCCTTTGTCCCAGTATACAGATTCCCCCTTTCCTTGAGAATCAGGTGCCTCCCTAGCTACCTGCGTCAGGCCTTGCAATATAGGGTCTGAGAGCTGAGCCTATCTTAACTCTCTCCTTGTAAGCTTTCCCAGCTCTCCTTCCACAGGAAGTCTGGCATCATCTGACAGTGCCTCACTGTCAGCCTGGGTACTACTACTTACCTTTACCTTTGCAGTTACCCTGTCCAAGGGAACATCAGTACCCACAAGCATATGTGGCTCACCTTCAGTCTAACTGCTATGGTGTAGCTCACTCCCTGAAGTAACCACCTCATCAGTCATGGCTGCAAGCATGTAGCCTGTCTGGCTCTTCCCCAAGCTACAAGACCCACATGCTTGATCTTAGCCTGACTGTGTGTAACTGCATAAGCACATGGTACTGCCTCATCCAAATCCTTCCCTCTCAGGACATCTGCAGGATGGTAGTTTACTACCCCTGTTGTCTCAAGACAACCTACTATTGTCATTTTGTCTTTCCCACTTACTGGCTCCCTCACCTTTGGTTCTCCACCTTGCCTCCGTGGACACCCATATGCCGCATGCCCCCACTGGTTGCATTCAAAACATTTAACCCTAGCTCCTGGACATGTATCTGGATTAGTGGCTTCCCCTGCTACTGGCAAATTCTGTTGTGGCAGTCTGTGCTACCCACCATGGGTTCCTTTAGACCCATGAACAGTACGGGGGTCCTCTTCCTGTGCAGGGCTGCCCTACTTGCTAGGTATAGGTCTCCCTTCTTCCCCAACTCATCTGAAGTAGCACATTGTCTATCAGCTAACCAGATCCTCATGTCTTCAGGCAAAGTGCTAAGGGCTTGTTCCCTCATCAAAAGGTCTCCCAGCCCTTCAAAAGTGGTGACCTGATATCCACTCACCCAGCTATGAAAATAAGTGCTTAGTTCAGCAACATATTCACAAAGACTTTCATCTGCCTTGTGTCTGTGCTCACAAAACATTTTCCTGTACATTTCAGGTGTTAGCTTAAAACATTCTAAAATACATTTTTTACATCAGTATAATCCAAACATGCAATGTCAAACATTTTAGCCAATACATTTACAGCTTTACCATGGAATAAGAGGGTCAGGAACTGTAACCAGAGCCTTTGGTCAACAGTATACTGTTTGCATACCCTCTCAAACATATGAATGAAACTATCAAAATTATCCCCCTCTTTAAATTGCTGAAGAAATTTACTGACCTGTTGTTCTTCTGGGTTCCAGTTACTCCCTTCCCCATTACCTCCATGACTCTGGCGAAGAGTCAGCATTTCCCTCTCATGCCTCCTGTGATGCTCCTTTTCTTTGGCTTCTATCTCCATACACCTGGCCTCCAACTCAAGTTTCTTTAGCTCCAGCTGGAGTTTTAAGTCCACTGCAGAAAGGTTGAGCTGTCCATTCTCCAAGGATATTGTATCTCCAATGCCAGTCTGATTGTCCTTCACAGAAAGGTTGAGCAGCCCATTCTCCAAGGATATTGTATCTCCACTGCCAGTCTGATTTTCCTCCTGGATGCTGTTTTCTAATGCAGCTGTAACCAAGGCTGCAATCAGGTCTGCTTTAGTTAGATTTCCATGTACTAGTCCCTTAGCCTGGCACATCTCCACTAGCTGGCTCCCTGTCAGCTTTCCATACTCCTCTGCTGAAATGCTGCCTGCTCACCCTGACTAACTAAACTAACAAAAGAAATAAAACAATTGTGATCTGAACTCTGAGTATTTACTGTGTGGCTGATTTAGAGTACAAAACACCTTCAGAGATCACTGCACATAAGCTACAGGATTCACTCTACCCACACAACAACACAACTACAAGCCAATTAGTATTTGCCAACTAATTAATATGTGATGTGGATCCCACCACTACCAAACAATTAATATGTGATGCCCATGCCCTTGTCCAGCAATCAAGGAGCCTCAATCCTCACCACAACCACCAGACAGGGCATCTCATATGAGAGGAAAGGATAACAGGTACACTCAGTAAAATGCAATTTCCCTTAAGCACACAGAGATCACAGTCAGTCTGAGGCTGGCTGCTCCCTTGCTCACCAGTTCCCCAATAAGTCTCCCCATAGGCACAGCTATAGGGCCCGCCTAGCCGGCAAGCTAAAGCCTCCAGTACCCTCTCTGTCCATCCAGTGCTTCATGTCCCTGCCCAAGTAGCTGACCCACAAACATACACACACACACACACACACACACACACACACACACACACACACACACACACACACACACACACACACACACACACACACACACACACACACACACTTTGAGATAAGTATTTATGCAACTTCACAGACACTTCTAGGAAAGGCTGACACAGATTCTCCAGCTGTGCCCTTATACCCAGACTGTACGGTAGTAATTCCTACTACCACCAGCTAATAATTATCAGCTACCCAAAGGCCCTTAAAAGGGTGTGCAATTATTACATTGCAATATTATTATCCAATGGTAAGTGTGACTAAACAGTTTTAAAGCTTATTGGAAGGGCTTATTACAGGATCACTTATAAGTATGCAATGTACTCTAGAGCTTAATTACCACTACATAAACCAGTCACAGTTGAAAATGGTTTAAAAATATTTAATAATAAATACTAAAAGCACAAGACAAACATACTACACCATTGTGCTATTCAGGAGTTCAGAGATCACACAGAAACTTAAAATAATTCAGTAGTACAGTTCTGACATAACAGAAAAACACTTAGTCTAATCTTTTTCTAGTTCCTAGCTATTGCTACAAGAAAACATACTTCTAAAATAATTTACTTACATAGAGCATAAGCAGTGCTGAGTTAGATGTCCAAGATCAAAATGCTTACAGTCTCTCTTTGAACAATAGTTTTCAAAATCACTAACAAACATTTCTGCTGG